>NC_085104.1:1285815-1290815 GCF_963422355.1 Corticium candelabrum
CTTGAAAACCTGTGTAGCCATGGCCACACAGGCTGTGTGGGTCCCTACCGTATGGCCCTGGTGTAGCTGTATTGAACAGGATCGCTGTTATATCTTTCACACAAAATGACATCTCAAGGGCATCACTGAACCTCCAAAATTGGGAAGGCCAACTGCTAAGTTTAACTTTCCTGAGACCTTGTCTATCATCTAACAGGCCACACCTACTAATATTAGCCTCCCCAGCTCCATGCGTAGTGAGACCACTACAGGGCCGTAGCAAGCAGTCTGGTAGGTCCAGCATTTGCTGAACCATTTCCCAAAAGTTGAGTTTCGCCAATTGACGATTAGAGTAGACTTCCGGAATAAGGTATAGCTGATTATTTAAATATATTAGATATTTAGCTAATTAAATATATTAAATATTTTAGCTAATTAAATATATTAGATATTTAGCTGATTTAATATATATTAGATATTTTAGCTGATTAAATATATTAGATATTTTATATCTTTTGACTCATTCTGCCTTTGATGTTATCGGATTCCCTTGTTTTTGAGGCAAGAGAGAAGCCTGGAACATTGGGGGCAACAAGACTGGCACTAACCTACAACATCCGGGACATTGCCTCGTACATATCCGGGATTACTAGGGCAGACACCACATCAAAGCATGCCCTTTTTACTTCCTTTTTCAGGCGTCTATTAATTATTTAATTCTTAATTAATTAATTAATAACTGTATGTGAGTAAATAGTTTTGAGTGTACCCGCAGTGGTGGGTACACGTTTGTATGTTTATCTAAATATAATAAATATTAACCAATGTATATAATAATTAATTTATTTGCCGGACCATTTTTTGAAGCTTGCTATGGCCCTGCACTAGTAAGTTCAATTACATTCACATGTAGTGTAACTGTTATTCGTAAAAAAAGTGAGCAAGCAAAGCTAGAGAATTTCAATCAGCCAACTTGGCACAAACATTTAGAAAAAAAGATTTAAAACAGTAACATAAATGTTACTTACCCGACACACATACCAAGGAGACCTTCTTCCCATCCCTTGATTACTTGTCCCGACCCAAGCTGAAACGTAAACGGCTCTCGCCCTTCTTGTCTAGAGCTGTCAAACTGACGTCCATTCGTGAGCTTGCCCTGCACAAAGGTACACAGTCATAGCAACAAGACATCATGTCATGTAGCAAGGGCGTCGCGTGACCTTTAGAAATAGGGGCTAAACTTCACAATGCTATGAGACACGCCCCCTTTATACACACGCCCACTTTTATTGACTTCTAACTGACTGCTATGGTAGAATCAGTAACAGACCCAGACTGGAGGAAAAGGTGTGTATATAGTATATACAGATGTGGTCCTCACACGTGTTTACAGTCCACAATTGTTATGACCACGCCTACAAATGATGGGGAGGGGCTTAGCCCGGTGTTACAGTGATATGTGTTTCCCTGGATTACAAGTTTCCCCGCACATACGTATATCCCTAATGTTTTGTGTGTCCCCGCACACATGTATTGCTGGACTGCCTACATCAAAGATAAGGCAAATGCTCCAACCATTCGAAATTTAATTTTTTAATTGTTTTTCCTGTAATAGCTTTATCTAATTAATAGTCAAAATTCAAGTAGCTATGCCAGAATTCATTGGAAACAGAGCACTAGGTGTGGTTACCTACAGTGTATGTAGTACAGTACACTTATCACTACTTTAATATTAGTTGTGTGCTGCGTGTGTGTGTGTGTGTGTGTGTGTGTGTGTGTGTGTGTGTGTGTGTGCTGTGTGTGTGTGTGTTTGTGTGTGCTGCGTGTGTGTGTGTGTGTGTGTGTGTGTGTGTGTGTGTGTGTGTGTGTGTGTGTGTGTGTGTGTGTGTGTGTGTGTGTGTGTGTGTGTGTGTGTGTGTGTGTGTGTAGAACGACAACTATATTTACTGGTGTATTAGCGGGGGCAGGTACACAAAACACTAAGAATATGTGTGCGGGAAAACTTGCAACCCAGGGAAACACATCACTGTAACACTGGTCTAGCCCATGCCACGCTACGCCCCTGCATGTAGTGATCTGTACAACGTGGGGATACTCACAGTGTAGTGAACGGTTACTGTGTCTCCCGTTGCAGTCACTGTAGTACAGTCTTCTGGCTTGTGCTGCAAGGAATTGGTTGATTAAATAGATTTAGATACTTCACACAATGAAATGACGAGACAAACACAGAGTCATGACTGGAAGATGACAACAACTGATCTAAGAATTTGATACATAATCTTGATAAGCAGACTGAGTAATCAAGTAGACAGACAGTCGCACTCATATATAGTCTTCCTGTTTATGTGTACTGTACAAACCTATCTTCTGTTGACTTTCCCTTGGTAATGTTTGTGTATGAAAAATAAATGGACAGACACACAGACATACAAACAGACAGCCCAAGTAAGTTAACAAACGGTGAAACCGAGTAACTGACAGACAAGCAAAAATATAGACAGACAAATTGACAAACAAGCAGACAAACAGACAGACAAACAGACAGACAGACAGACAGACAGGCAGCAAGTAGCGTGGCCTATCAGATATGGAGGTTTTGGTATGACTTCGCTCTTATCCACATCAGCGTTTGCCTTTGTATCATCTTGGGCTTATTCCCTGTCACAGTTGCCACAGCACGTTTCAGATACCAGTCTTGTAGTCGACCGCCTGATTTCTAACAAGGAAGACAACACCATTAGTCATTCACTACATCAAGCCATCCATCCCAACTACCACCTATCCAGTTTGACAACTGAAATAAAATTACAGCGAAAGCTAACAGACAGTCTGCTCAGGTCTGAAGTCAGTGAAAGGATTGACTCAGCTACTTGTCCAAAAGAAGTATCGCGTTTGAGGTCAATTCAAGGAAGAGGGGTGGGAGCATGGCTAGATGCCATCCCGAACTCACAAAGGTTTGCACTAAAACCAAAAGAATTTCAGTTGGCAACCTTTTTGAGACTGAGATTGCTGGTAGACTCCTCAAAATGGATTACAAGATGCGATTGCAGAAAAGACCTGGATTCTGAGGGATACAATCTCATGACGTGTAAGACTGGAGGAGGTCCTGTCTGGACTCATAATACCATTGTAGGTGTTTGGTGCAAATGTTTAAGCCAGTTACACATAAACCACAAGAAAGAGCCCAGAGAAAGGTACTGTGATTGCGAGGATCGACCTGACATAGCGATCATGGATCCAGTAACCAAAACAGATGTCGAACTGGATGTGTCTTTGGCCCACCCATGGTGTGCCAATATCTTGTCAAGAGCAGTCTGAGAAGACGGGGCAGCAGCGGTAAGAAGGGAAGAGAGAAAAGTCGAGAAATACCAGTCAAAGGTCCTGCCGGGTGGATTATGCCTCAACTTCGTGCCTCTAGTTATGGAACACTTCGGTCGTTGGGGGAGACAAGCACAATCATTCCTGTCTCAATTATCTCAACTAAGTAAAAACATCGACCTTGGTAACAGTGACCAAGATTTCAAGTGTTACTGGAGAAGAAGATTCGCTGTAGCCCTCCAAAGGTGCAACGTAAAGGTTCTCATCCAGAAGATGAACCGCTCATGAAGCAAAGAAAATGACATTAGTGACATATATAGCGTCCAGTTGCATGCAACCTAAGTTGATAATTTTTTAGAGACCCGTGTGGGTCTAATTGATATATAACGGACTTTTGTATCTATAGCTTGTAATAGTTCATATGTATGAAATATAAAGATTTGACAGACAGACAGACAGACAGTCAGACAGACAGACAGACAAACAAACAAATAGACAAACAGACAGACAGAGAAACAGACAGACAAATAGACACACAGACAAACAGACACACAGACAAACAGACAGACAGAGAAACAGACAGACAGACCGACAGAGAAACAGACAGACAAATAGACACACAGACAGACAAACAGCAGAAATTCCATCGCCGCATTGAAGCTCACAGTAACATCAATCACAAGCTTATTCGATTTCTTCGCACCGCCCGCACTCAGCAACAACCAGCCTCCAACCAGCACCACAACCCACATGCCAAACGACCAGCGTACACTCACAGCACCACACCTAACGCACGCTACACCTCAACCCTAACCCAACCCAACCCGACCACGCACGCGCCGCACACCATCCTTGGTTGCCACAATTTCGACGCTTCCCGTCCGCTCGAACTCGTCTCCGACACCCGCAGCATGTTTCGTGCATGCGCCGGCTTCCTCGGACGGCGAGTAGAATCCATAGATCGTCGCCACTCGAGTCTCATCTACATCCCCGACGACATTCTCCGCCATCATCGCTCCCTACAAGAACTACTCCTCGACTCCAACCAA
Source organism: Corticium candelabrum (assembly GCF_963422355.1). Classification (NCBI taxonomy): domain Eukaryota; kingdom Metazoa; phylum Porifera; class Homoscleromorpha; order Homosclerophorida; family Plakinidae; genus Corticium; species Corticium candelabrum. The sequence continues at coordinate 1,290,162 of NC_085104.1, forward strand.
ATCCAAGACCTACCCAAGGTCAGATCTATCACTTGAGATATTGATATGCGCGATCGATAACCTCCTTCTCTCAATATCCAGGCATTCTTTCAATTACAGCGTCTGCTCAAGCTCGGGCTGAGTGATAATGCGATCGTACAGCTGCCAAACGACGTGGGGAGGCTGACAGCTCTCGTCGAGCTCGACATCAGCAAGAACGGTTTGTGTTTGATCACTCGAGGTTGCGTCGAAAGTGACGTTTGATGTCGTTTTCCTTCCTCTCTCTGTGTGTGTGTTGTGTGATTGCGTGCGGTGCAGGATTGGAGGAGCTGCCGGAGAGTATCAAGTTTTGTAAGTCGCTGAGCGTGTTCGATTGCAGCTCGAATCCGTTGTCGAAGTGAGTTCTGGTTAGGGTTGTGGTGTGGGCCGGTTGGAGTGGGGGATTGGGTTTGTAGGGTGTGTGTGTGTGTGTGTGTGTGTGTGTGTGTGTGTGTGTGTGTGTGTGTGTGTGTGTGTGCGTGCGTGCGTGCGTGCGTGCTTGTGCGTGTTGTTGTTAGGTGTCTATAAGTTGTCAGCTGTGTGTGTGTTGGATATGTTCTTGGTTGGTGTACTGGTTTTCTAATTGATCTGCAAATGTTTTTTGTTTGTTTGGTTTGCCTGTTTGTGTGTCTGTCT
>NC_085104.1:1293315-1303315 GCF_963422355.1 Corticium candelabrum
TGCCTAAACCGGTTTAACAAGTGGTTTAAGCCAAACTGGTTTAAGTATTGACCTGTTTCCACCTTCACTAAACCAGTTATATTTTAAACCTAAACCGCTTTCTTAAAGAGACATTTCGGAGAGTTGCGTTAATGCAACATTTCAGAGATGTGCGCTAACATACATTTGCGGCAAAAGGCAATGGCTGCATGCGCTGATGGAAGTGACAAGAACTGCAACGCGAAGTTACAGTTGAGTCCAGTTTTTACGACAGGGCCCTTTTCGGTGTGTGGTAAAACAGCTGTTCATACGTGGTCTGTCGCACATGAACACAACTAAAAGAATAAGGAGGCGAGCGGTATTGGCGTTCGGATCTGTTTCGGCGTCCGCCGTGCTTCATCAACTGCTGTCGGTGTCAAGTGACGTTACACGTGATGGTGAGAAAACGTTGCCCACTTGATAAGTATGTGTAAGTTGTGCATAAGTGTTCAGCTACTGAACCAAACAGCACGCTTTGCAAACTGCGATCTACGGTAGATATTTGAGAAGTTGGAGCTCCGATTGAAAAAGTTACAAACGCGTTCGATAGAATTTATCATTTTATCAGTTAAAAGCGTACGTAAGCATATCTCGTTCTGCAAATGCGTCAAATGTCTCAATTTGATTGTTGGTAACCAACAATCAAAGGTGTATGCTGGGCGCAATTTACTAGCGCATGTGGCTGAAATGTTGAAGTAGGTTTAGTAAAGTGGTTTAGGTTTAACTGTCATGTGACAGTAGCGTGCTTGTTTAGATGGCTTCTGACAACGCTGTTTTGATGATATTGACTATTTTGCTGGGATAGGATTGTCTTAAAAGATGTAAGGGTCATTAACTATAGTATTTTGCATTTAATTATTTGATTCAGGCAATCAATTATCCGATTCAGGTGTTCAATTATCTGTTGCTTACAGCTGTGCAATAACATGAAAATTAAATAACTTACATAGCCTGCAGTTGGGCAGCTGCTCAAATATTATCATTCATCAGCTGTTTAGACGCTATAATTAGTAATTAATCTTGACTTTAGCGTGAATTTTTAGCGTGTGTTGTACGATAATTTCCTTTGCACTATCTGCAACAGTCCATCATGCATCGTTGCGGGTGTTTAGCTATAGCAAAGAGCTTGAATTTCACAACTTTGCCTTTCCATGTTGGTTGAATCAATCATTTATTGTTCAGCTGAAACGTGAGTGAGCATCATAGAAAGACGTCATGAAAGAAATGTGCTCGGTTTTGACGTACCTACCAGACTGAAATAATTATTTCTATAAATTTGGTACTTCTATGACAGAACATTGGATAATTGAACGCCTGAGTTGGATAATTGAACGCCTGAATCGGATAATTGAACGCAAAATACTGTAGTAGGTGCTGAATCAGTGACAACCAACAGTTGCTTTGACTCGGCGACAGAGCAGTCTAATACTTCAAAATAAGACTTTCCTAGATGGTGGAAACAGTTGCTTTCTTGAACTGGTTTAGTTTTAAACGTGTTTAAGCTAAACTAGTTTGAGGTGCAGCTAGTGGAAACACGGCCATAGACTACAGTAGAACCTCGTTAATCTGAATTAATTTTTGGCGGCTTGCCTTGCATAGCTAGATCCTACTAGGCAGCCTGATCCGGGTTGTTTGTGGCAAATTGAAATGCGTGTATCTGACTATATTAAATCCTGACTGTCACATTATTTAGAAGTATGTAGTCGTTGCAGCTTCTGTGTTCATACATTAGTTGTAATCTATGAATTATATGAAATGTGACAGACAGACAGACAGACAAAGATAGAACGACAGATAGACGGACAGATGGACAGACATACATACATACATACATACAGACAGATGGGCATACAGAGACAGACAGACAGACATACAGACAGACAGACACATAGACAGATAGACAGACACATAGACAGACAGACAGACACAAACAGACAGACAGACACATAGACAGACAGACGATAGAGAACAAACATGACATGTAACTAGAGACATCCGTAAATGCGCCATTGGTCTGGATGTCCGAGACAAGGTCTGGACCTCCAAGGCTCTGCATTTTAGTATGGATTAGCGAGGTTGTACTGTATTGCAGTTGCATACATTTTGTTGCTATTAGATTGTTGAAATGTCTGATGATGTGTGAGGTCATTAATATATATATATATATATATATATATATATATATATATATATATTTCAAGTTATGGCTGTTTGTTTTACCCTCTTGTGGTGGAATCATACGGAGTGTGGGCTGCACATAGTCTGGAGGTGTTGAGATCAATTGTCAAGAAGTCTCTTCTATCATCTGGCTTGTCTTTGGGCCAAGCTTCCAGGCAATTTCACGAACAGTTATCTGTTCGTTTATGGCAGTATAATTCAAGACTGATTAGTGACTATCTACCTAATTATTATGACTTAGATTCTTTGTGCTTCCGTCCTTAGGGCGGATATGTGTTATCTGTGTTATCTGTATTATATACAAATACATATGAATATATATATATATATATATATATATATATATATATTGAGTAAATTGGATGTGACTGTTGTGTGGTGTAAACACTTTGTTTCTGTTTAGTTCAATTAATTTCTTGGAGTCTCTTGAACGACTTGACTTGGGAGGGAATGAACTCGAAGAATTAGTGAGTACACGATGTGTGTGGAATGTAGGAATTGATACGATCTACACAGACAGACGACTTAACACATGAAAAATCACATTGATAGACAGACATACAGATTACCAATAGAAATGAAGAAGCACTAGAAGTGCAAACCCTCGGCCAGTATGCACCTTGAAGGTAATTAGTCGCGCTATGACAAAATCATATGACAGAAACACATGATGTGGGTAACAAAATTAGATGTGGGAACGTTACAAAGTTACAAATGCAGCTAGATTAGCTAAGTGTTGTTTCTAAATGCATGTTACAAATGTAGTTGTTTCCAAGTGATGGAACAAGCCAAATGTTACAAGTCGGAGAGCCTCGACGCTAGGCCGGCTGGCCATCTTCGCCTTACGTGATGAAGTAACGGGCGTGATCATTGTTCTGTTTGTTGGTGGGAAACCTAGGTTACAAATGTAGGCCAAACAAGCAGCTCACCACCGATTTTCCAGCTCACAAGAATGTAAAAGTCTCGTTCTTTGTGCAGCTTCTCTAGGCATCTTGTTGTTGTGCCAATTATCTAGCTAGATGTTGCTTCTGTGCACTGTACTGTATTTACACAGCTATCCGTCTAACCGCAATTTTGGTTGTAATGAGGTGACCCCAGAGCCAAACAAAACATCAATGTGGGAAACATGCACGTGCACATGTAGATTGATTAGGCGTCTGTTCGCTCTGACTTTGGATACCGTAAAACAGAAATGAATAGAGACGCACTAGCGTACTTACAGGTCGGCCGAGCCGCTTTGTCCCACAAACAGACGCTGTCATGGACAATGCACGTTCTCCTTCGCAAATTCCCGTCGAACGCCAAATTTCTGTTGAAGACGACACTAGTGATCTTTGCAACAACACCACGGCCGCTCAGCCACGCACACAGAAAATTCAAGCTGGCAGACTGCAGAACCACTATGCAGAAACAATGTGGAACAAGCAAAATGTTACAAGTCAGGTACAGCTACACACCCTCGCTCCTGGTTGTTTTTGAGGAAACATACACGTACAAATGTATGTGTTAACAGCTACCAAACAAAGAGAGGTGGAGCGATGATGACATCACGTTCGTCTATTGGTCGGTAATGACACCACGTATTGTCTATTGGTCGGAATAGCTGTGGTAACCAACTACATATACGGTCAGTCGTCGGGTCATGAACGACTACTATACTCGAGCCCGGAAATCCGGGCCTCGGGTAATGACTTCCAATTGAAGTGGTGGGCTCTATTTAAGGGAATGTATGGTGGATGGTTGGTGGTCTAATTTATGCAATGAGAGGTGGTCTATCAGTGTCTCTAGGTGTTTTAATTGTTATTTGTATTTTGGTTTCGTCTAGAGTGCCTGATATTTATAGTTTATTTGGAAGTTTGTTAGACTGTTTGTTGCTGTTATGGGTGGGTGTTTTTTTTTATAGACGTGGAGGTTTCGAAACATATCAGTAGTTAGTGTAGCAAACATACATTAGTTGGAATCTATGAATTACATGAATTATGACAGACAGAAAGACAGACTGACAGACAGATAGACAGATTGTTATATTTGAACTCTTACTCTACCAATAACAATCGCTAACTTTACGTATACATAACAATAACAGTCAATGAACAAAATGTTGAACGTCTTTATCATACAGAAAATCATCAAAATTGCACTTAGGCAACTTTGACAACTTTTTAAAATCACACGAGAGTTGCAAGACTATACAACTACAGACAGTTGCTTTCTCCATCTATCTCTAAAGTCTGTTTCACTGCTTTCCATTTGCATCTTTTGAAATTTTGGAGATCTTATTGAGATAGTCTTCAGCCATAGGGCCCCAAAAGCCAGTGTTCAAAGACAGACAGACAGACAGACACATAAACAGACAGACAGACACATAGACACATAAACAGACAGATAGACACATAGACAGACAGACAGACAGACAGACACATAGACAGACAGATAGACACATAGACAGACAAACAGACACATAAACAGACACAGACAGACCAACACATAGACAGACAGATAGACAGACAGACAGATAGACGGACAGATAGACAGACACATAGGCAGGCACATAGACAGACAGACAGACAGACAGAGACAGACAGACAGACAGACAGATAGACGAACAGATAGACAGACACATAGACAGACACATAGACAGACAGACACATAGACAGACAGACAGACACATAGACAGACAGACAGACAGACAAACGGTCAGACAGACAGACAGATGGACAGTTGGATGGATCCTCAGACAGGCAGACATATGATTGCATGACAGTTATTTTTGTAGTTTTGTGATGGTTGTTCCACTGTAATAGCCTGCATCAATCAGCTGTTTAGCTCGTCTTGAAGAGCTTTGGCTTGATTCAAATGAACTAAAATCGATTCCAGTGGTGCGTCTTTGAATGCGGCTCTTTCCTCAACGTCAAATAACGTACAAAGTATTGTTGTATAGGAGGTTGGATCATTGAAGAAGTTATGGTGTCTTGATTTGTCTGAGAATAAGTTGGAAGTGGTGCCGGATGAAATTGAGGGTCTCCAGGCACTCACCAGCCTCTACTTGACACAAAACAATCTGGAGCGTTTGCCAGATTCTGTTGGTATGTGTTATGCATTATGTATTGTCAATTAGATATACGGATGTTGTAGAGATAAGAGAGTTAATAATGAAGTATGAAGGTACTGTAAACGTGGAAATTTCCGCGTGGTTAAATTTTTTGCTATTTTTTGGTTGACACATTTCTGTGACAATAAACACCACACACACACACACACACACACACACACACACACACACACACACACACACACACACACACACACACACACACACACACACACACACACACACACACACACACACACACACACACACACACACACACACACACACATTTGCTAAGCAAAATCAAGAAACTCTGCCATGTGCAGAATACCAACGTCATCTAATGAAGCTACAGCTATGGAGGCACCAAACTTCATACACCTGCCATCACGAGAGTGGCTGTCAAATACAGCAAGACACGACTTGCGAGGATCTAATGCGATGGCGACTGAAAAGTGACTTGGCATTACCAAGTCTACTCCGGTATGGACTGTGCCAGCTCTAACATCGTTTACTGCCCTAACCGTCTTAGAAGGTAGACTGGGAACATCACAAGGTTGTGGAAGACACGCTAACCCTAACTCTAACCCTAACCACAACGACATCGGCCAACAAATACACACCATAGCACAAACACTATATCTCCTGCAATAATCCCTCCAACGCCTACGCAACCAACATTTTTTTATAGACAACGAGCACCCCCAGCACCAGAGCACCGACAACCCTCAGGTGGCAGCTCCTCTCTGGTGACTCCGGCTTAGTCCGACGCCTCACCATGAACTCTCTACCTCCCCCGCATTGTGTTGCCAATTCAGCAGCGCCGTATGGTGTAGACCACGTGATGGATGGAAACCACTTAACATGCATGAAACAAAAAAACGTGAAAATTTTACTCACAAAATGGTCCATGATGTAAGAAATGCAAAAATCTGAATGTTTACAGTATGAGTGCTGTGGGCACAGACATATAATACAATAAATTTGGTAGACGATGTCGGATGATGTTATACACTTGGATTGATCTGTGTATTGCTATAGTGTGTGTTATATGGCTTTTTGCAGGTACTAGGTGTGCAGTGTTGTAGTGGACTTAGGATTGTGTCGTTGATTTTTGTAGGAAAGTTGAAGAAGCTTGAACTTCTGAAGGCTGATTATAATAGACTGTCTGAATTGACACCTGCTATTGGAAAGTGAGGCTATAGAGAGAGAGGTTGAGTGGTGAACATGCTGTGTAGTGGAATAGTTTAGAAAGATGGAATTATGTAGAGATGGACAGACAGATAGGCAGATGAACGGATCTGTACACTCACTGGGAATACAATGAGTTACTGTCAGTGTAGTGGACAGACAGACAGACGGACAGACGGATGGACAGACAGACAGACAGACAAAAACAGACAGACAGACAGACAGACAGACAGACAAGAAAACAGACAGACAGACAAACAACAAGAGACAGACAGACAGACAGACAGATATACAAGAAAACAGACGGACAGACAAACAATGAGACAGACAGACGGACCGACAGACAACAAATGGACAGACAGACGGACCGACAGACAACAAATGGACAGACAGACAGACAAACAAACAGCAGACAGTGAGCACATAAGGTATAAGTTTGGTGAGAGCAATTCTGTTTTTTCTTGTAGTTTAACAATTTTGAGTGAGCTGATGCTGTTGGACAATCTGTTAGAGGTTTGTGTCGATTTCTACACACGTATGATGTCACAGACAAATACCTGTTAACCATATAGACATTACCACCAGAAATTGGTCGACTGAAGAACCTGAATAGTCTTAACGTGGATCACAATAGGCTTGTGGCTCTTCCACCAGAGGTTAGTCCAATGTATTGAGATGCATCCTTAACATGTAGTACAATAGTCTGATGTATGGGGGGATGCATTCCTTTGATATCATGGTAGTAGTCTAATGGCATGGTCAGACTGCAATAGTTACAGTATAAACCAAACCTTGTCAAATTGTGTCATCATCTTGAACCAGCTTGTGCCTAGCAGCTAACATGATAAGCATGGTGCCAAGGTAACGTGTGTGTGTGTGTGTGTGTGTGTGTGTGTGTGTGTGTGTGTGTGCGTGTGTGCATGCGTGCGTGCGTGTGTATGTGTGCGTGCATGTGTGCGTGCATGCGTGTGTGCATGCGTGTGTGCGTGCATGTGTGCGCACGCACACACTATAGAGTTGTTGTCTAGAAGCGACTCTGTAATGATAATTCAGTTTGCTTGACTTTTCTTGGGCTAAATTAGCTAGCATTCTATTGGAAGTGCAGCAAGACTTCAAAGCTTCGCAGGTAGCTATTTGTCACATGGTCTCATTTGGGTGTGAGGATAGCAGACCTCGTGGAATTAGTACAAGTCTAAATGTGTTATTTATTCCTTAATAAAATAGCTTGACAGCCACGAACACACGTGGTCGCCACTGTAAAACTCAGTGTGTGCTACACAGACTCGGAATGTTCATGGCTACACATACGAAGGCGTGTTTTAGAACCGAATATGATTACTACTAAAGTACCTGGAACTGGAAAGTGGTCACTTGTCAATCACACTAAAGCCTTTTCACACTTGAAGCCCATTCAAACTGCATTCAATCCACTTTGCAGTAGATGTGAATTCAATGCGCATTGACCTATTTCATGCTAGGAAAACGCAATCCATGTAAACGTTGTAGACACGTGTATCGTATAACATACGTAGAACCTGCGGTCTTCATGGTTGCCCGTCTCTTCGCTAAGATAGTTCTCTATCTTTAGTCACAGTACGTCCATCTAAGCCATAAGCACAAGATAGAGAGGGAACTTTGATCTACTGCTGCCTACCGTTACGAAGAGCTGCATGGATAGGCATGGTGCCCATGCAGCCACCAATGCACATTGAATCCACTTCAAACTATCTCCGCATGTGGTTTGAGTGAATCCACATTGAATGCAGCTTGACAGGCAATATGTGTTTAATGTGCATTCAATGCGCTTTGGATTGTATTATGAAAAGGCGTTTAACTATCACGTGATCTGAGATTGAAGTGTCTAACAATTGATTTACTGGTACCTTACTGATGTTGTAATCGTCTGTTGGTTAGATTTCTAACTGTCAGAATCTTCGTATCTTGTCGCTTCGTGACAACGTCCTCGCTCGTCTTCCTAACACATTGGGCTATTTGGTTGAGTTGAAAGTGTTGGATGTGGTGAATAACAGATTGAGCAGCTTCCCAGCAAGTTTTGAGGATCTTCCAGTGTCAGCAATATGGATGGCTGAAAATCAGACTAAATCAAAAATTCCACTTCATGAAGAGACTGATCCTACTACAGGAGAAACTGTGCTGACGTGTTTCTTATTGCCACAGGAATCGTTGTCTTGCAGCAAAGGTATGGTTTGTGTTGGAGTAAAATTTGCCTGTGTTTCTTTCTGTACTGTAGTTGCAGCTGACTGTTTCACTTTGTGTTTTATGTATACATTGGCTTGCAGACTTGTCTGTCTGTCTGTCTGTCTGTCTGTCTGTCTGTCTGTCTGTCTGTCTGTCTGTTTGTCTGTTCATTTGTGCATGTAACAGTTGACTCTCCATTTTTTGTGCATTGTCAGTTCATCTACACTATCCGCATATGTTTGTTGTCTGTTTCTTTTTATTGTCTGTTTGTTTACCTGTTTGTCTAGCATTGGTCTCTATCTGCTTGTCTGATTCTGCATGGTGTTGGACTGTCTTAGTATGGCTGTGTTGTGTCTTGTACTTGTTTGTATGTATCGGTCTGTCTGTTTGATTTTTGCTACACTCTCCCTCTAGTTTTACATTTAGTTAACGTATTTGTTTACCTACTATGTAGTGACTGGTTTGTGTATGTTGTGCCATTGACTCTACACCTTACAATGCCATTTTGACATTTCAGAAAATCTCCTGCTAGATGATGGTGCATCTAGTGTTCTTGCTGAGCACAGCAGCGCAAGCGCCAGTGCAACTCAGAGTGGTAACGTGGCTGCTGTTGATTTTATCACCCCAGAGAAGAAGAACGACAAGGACTTCCATCCTCAAGTTGATGTGAAGCTACAACGCAAGCCAACGCCTCATCCGAAGGATCTGAAGGATGCAAAGACACGCTACGTCAAGTCAAAACATCGAGTTAGGAACATGAATGCAGAACTATTCAGTAGCATGGTAAGCTAGTTGAGTTGCTTGGTGGTTCAGTAATCAGGACTGATGGATGGATGGACTAAAATTGACTCAACTTTATTCATGCCTGAATTAACACTAAAATTGAACTAAACACTAAACATGATTTATTGATTAATTAATTAATTAACTTGTAGTGAATTGAAATTATATGTAGATATGGCTGGTGGAAGGAAGTGACAATTATTGACTGGTATGTGCAAGCATAATGGTTACACCTCTGCAACTGTCTGTATTCAAACTAAAACTTTGTATGCAACAGTTTGTATTCAAACTAGTGGGTGGTTCATCATCTAGACGTCTGTATAGAAGACTGGGTTGTTTTCATTTGGATTAGAATTTGTTTGGATGATAAACGTATTTTGATTGTGCGGGTATGACTGTGTGTGGGTGGGTGCATGCACGTGTATATGTGTCTGTCTGTCTGTCTGTGTGTCTCTGTCTGTTTGTCTGCCTGTCTGTCTGTGTGTCTCTGTCTGTCTGTGTGTCTGTCTGTCTGTCTGTCTGTCTGTCTGTCTGTCTGTT
>NC_085104.1:1318315-1338315 GCF_963422355.1 Corticium candelabrum
TTACCTCAGTGACGTATCCCTTTGTGCGCCAATCTACCTCCTCGTCTACCTCAATTCCTTGCCGCACGTATGCACTAGCGTTTGATCTCTCGCTCGGTGGCCCGATGTTGGTCAGTACCGTCTCTCTAAACTCCTCGTCCGTCTACAAACAGTTACACATAAGTCACAACATTGGGGTATCAATCTCATCACGACAATATGATGTGACCATGTCTCCGAATTCGTTCATCTCTAGCTCGAAACCGAGATCGCGTGCATTGTGGTCGTCGATGATGGCCATGTTGGTAGACCAGATATCGAAACGATCCATTTCGTCAGCCTGTGTCTCGTACTGCTTGTTATGTTTCGCCTTCCACTCGAGCCAATCCGAAGACGGACGAGCTGTAGTGATCGCAACACAAATAGCAACAAGAAAGACCTTCATCTCGCAACTACGACCGAGAGACAACAAATGATTGTTTGAGTGTCCGATACAGAAGTTGTCACGAGAAGATGGTCACGAGAAGATGGTCACGAGAAGATGGTCACGAGCTTAGCTGTTTTTTCCGCGTCCCACTCGATGTGCCATCTCTCATTGGTACGCGGTTGGTATTAAGAAGGGGGAGGGGGAACACATGCATAAGTGTTGGAGTAAATGCGTTGGAGTTGATTGAAGAAATGCGATGCATCATCAGTGGTCACACATGAGGATGCTAACATGCTGGATCAACACGATCATATTCAAATTTGACAAAATAATAATAAGATTTATGGAATGTGTCTGTTCAGACTGTCAACAGGATTAAGACTAACAAGCCAAGCAGACGTTAGTCTCTTTCACAAAGCAAAGAAAGATCTAGGTCATTGAGTTCAGGTCTTCCTTCCATTCAGACTTGACACAGAAATACAACGAAAAGATCCTGAAATACGACCCTCTTCAGGTTGAACTCAAACGAATGTATCCACGGTGGAATGTCAAGCTATGTTCTCTGATTTTGGTGCACTTGGAGCCGTTAGGAAGGATACAGTACCATTAATATTATTATCATCAAATCTTAATCTATCCCTGAATGTGACGCTGATGCAGAAATACTAACACAAATGATGCAAAAAGCTGTTATTCTAGGAACTCTCATCTTTCCCGACTGTTTCTGTACTGTAAGTATAGGTAGATGATGTTACTCCGCAGCGGCCTGAGGTTGACTTTTACAGTCCGACTGCATGTTGTTGTTTTTTGGGTAGTTGCGATGACAGTTGCAATAGTAATGTATGGCTTGTTTAGAGACGGCTGAGGGCTGATTGCAATTGTGTATCTGTGACTGCATGCCCAGCTATTTGTTTTGTTTTGCCTTTTGTGTACATAATGTATTTCTTACACACAAAATTCTGGTGCAGTTCCCATGAAGGGCAGTCGACAAACAGACAAACAAACAAAGAAATACACCAACAAGCTAACAAACGACACACTACATAAATATGAATTGATTTGCCAAAAATTGTTGCCGTTGTCAAAAATTAGACATGAGGATAACTAGCAGCCGTTGCGATACCGCAGTTGTTTTCACGGTTGCGGCTCATGTGTACGTATCCTTGCATGCCCCAGTGCTTGCCCCAACTGTTCTTCACAAGCCAGTAGTCTCCTTCTCCTCCATCTCCTCCTTCACTTCCGTATCCGACGGCGAGTACGCCGTGGTCTAGCCTTTTCTCGCTGCATTTCGGCTCGTAGTAGATGCCGTTACGGTAAAGCTGGAAGGAACGGTGGCTTGCGTCGATGGCGACGGAAATGGGTCCGATAGTGGCGACGGCCTCCTGGAGGGCGTTCTCGTCGTCCTTTGGAATGTCTGTAAAGCCTGAGCACGTAGCTCCAACGTCTGCAAGTTTGAAGTGACACTTGACTTCATCCTGAACACAAAATTCAAAACAAAATGCATAGAAAGGATTAGGAGCCATGTTGGTATCCAAGTGTTGTGTTTGTGTCTCTCACTTTTGCTTTGTATGGGTAACTTGCTTCTGTGTCGATTCCTTTGTTCTTTTCCACGTATTTGAAGGCGTTGTCCATCAGTCCTCCCTTGCAGCCCTGGTTTCCTTCCCTTTGCGAGCAATCCATGAGGTTTTGTTCACTAAGAGAAACAAGCTCTCCCGTCTTCTTGAAATGTTGACCCTCAAGCGATCCCGTCGCGCTGAAAGCCCAACATGAACCGCAAGCGCCTTGATTTTTGATCTACAATAGACAGTATACGCGTGCTGCATGAGTAAATTAATCATGTAGCCATGCATCACACATGTACATGTGTGCCTGCATGTGTCTGACCTCTGTCACATAGCCTTTGGTCCTCCAGTCCACTTCAGTCGGCAGTTGCTGCAACTCCTCGTGAACGACCAACACCGACCTGCTGCTGTTTCTTGCGGATCCTCTGTAGCCCAGCAATGTCTCAACGTATTCTTCATGCGTCTGTATTCACACATTAATTTTAATAATTTAAGGCGAGCAATGTAGGTTTCTAGAGCCTAAAACAGTCCGGGTCGCATGCATTTCTTACCATATCTGCAAGGTAGTTCATTCCCAGTTCGAATGCGAGTATTTTGTTTTGCTCTGTGACGTATTGGAGGTTGTCTTTCCATACAGAGTAGCGGTACCGTTCTTCTTCGTCTGATGTGTAGACCTTGTTGTTTTCCGTCTTCCACGTCTGCCAGTCGGACGAAGGAAGAGAGTGGGCGAGAGCGAGACAGGTGATTAGAGTTGCAAGCTTCATGCTGGATTAGTTGCTGCTGTAGCGTTGTAGGAGGTGGGGACGAATTTGTCACGTGCAGTTGAGATATCTTAACATCTAGATGTGTATCATATGACTGTGTTGTTATGGCTACTAATAGATAATTATTTAGAGTCAGTCGATCACGAGATATCTACACGAGATTCCAGCTCAAAGTCAACGTGTGCTATGTGATAAATAATATAGGGGACGTCATTCTCCACGAATAGATCATGACGTTTTAGGTGGGAAGAGTCTGAGATGGGAATGCTGGAAACGTCGCGTCGGACTGCTTTGTGCGTGCGTCCGTGTGTGTGTGTGTGTGTGTGTGTGTGTGTGTGTGTGTGTGTGTGTGTGTGTGTGTGTGTGTGTGTGTGTGTGTGTGTGTGTGTGTGTGTGTGTGTGTGTGTGTGTGTGTGTGTCACGGAAGGTGCATCTTCTTTGCAGAAGTGGCGTACAACGATAGACTGCCGGCGGGTACAGTACTAGTATGATAATAATATATAATACATAAATAATATATTAATGTATAATTTACAATACAAGGTAACCTCTGACCCTCTCGCCAAAAGTCTGACGCGACGGTAGGGCCTGGCTACGCGAGGCTAGTGCCGGCTGCGCACGAGGGCCTGGATGCGAGGCTAGCTGCAGTGTCCTGACCAAAAGCGAATGTACCAGCTTTCTAAATACAGTGACTTTCAAGAGTGTGAGTCTGTTGCAGAGTGTAAATACAATCGCACACATAGACCAGATGCATTAACTTAATTCGCTATACCTTTCATTCAATTGTTACTACCTATACCTAGACAGTAACTGATACATTGTTGGAATGACCAACCACAACACAAAAAATGATGCCAAAATAGGAGAATTACCTAAAGTCATTCCTCTTTCAATTCGTTCTAGTTGACGACGAAGAGACACTACCTCCCGTTCTAGAGTATCTATCCTCCGAGTGGCATGCCTGTCAACTCTTCTATCAACGTTATCATCATCATCGTCATTTTCATCATCAATGACGTCATTAATATCGTCGTTTATAGAATCATCAAATGAAGTTTTACTCTCCCCTTCATCCTCATCATCTTCCTCATCTTTGTCTAGAATCCCGTTTTCTTCCGTCTCCTCCGGGATGTACACCGTTATTCTCGATGTCTGTCGATTAGAAGGTGGCGTCTCTTTGTCTATTCGACTGCTGTTGATTGGCTCTCCATCTGCTGGCAATGGACGTGTCTGAAACTCAAATGTATCATCAAGACGTTCTGCTCTAGAACTCGTCCTGGGACCTCCGCTCGGAGTCAAATTCTTATCCAATCTTATGTGCTCTGGTACACTCATTATTGGCCTTTCGGTTATCATTGATTGAAAGCTCGTCTCCATTACAGAATTGTCGACAATTTGACGATCTCTTGTCACGTTTTGAGACGTAAAAGAGCTGGAAGCCGGTGAAGACGACTCTCCCGTAACTATTATTCTTTCTGGCACTCTCATACGATGAGAAATGTCAGCAGAATCTGCGAATGGGGTCGACGCCATCACCACGTAGTCAGGCTAACGCACGCTAAAATAGCACACGCCCTACTTGCTTGTTTTCGGATCTGGAAAACTTTTGAGCGCTGCGAGGACATTTGTTGCACAAACTCTGCGTGGAATGGCTGTTAGTGGGTCTAGACAGAAAGCGTACGTCAACAAGTGTCGACTGCAGTTTTACTCAATTGATTTGTTTTGTACGTTGATCTAGAGATCTGAAGGTTGTAATACTGGGATCGAGTAGTGTAGGAAAGACGAGTCTCATACAGCGCTATCTGAGTGGACACTTTGTTGAAAATCGGCCATCGGTACGTTCACACACACACACACACGCACACACACACACACACACACACACACACACACACACACACACACACACACACACACACACACACACACACACACACACACACACACACACACACACACACACACACACACACTGCACTCACAGGCATATATTTTTGTTAGACAATTGGAGCTGCGTTTTCAGTAAAACAATGGGGAAACTTTAAAGTGGCTATTTGGGTGAGAAACTTTATTTTTTGATCTGACTGCGTAATTGCATGCTTAAGTTATTGGTAGGTCGTTATATGATGCAGATCTATACATTATGTTATATTTTCAGTTGGAAACTTAAATTACTGTTTTCTATCTAATGTATAGGATACAGCTGGAGAAGAGAGATTTCGAGCTCTCTCATCCTTCTATTCGCGTGATGCATGTGCAGCTATTCTTGCCTACAGCATAACAGACAAGAAATCATTCGAAGAACTCCAGAAGCACTTCCTCTGTCTATTAGACCACGCAAGAGAAAACTGTCTTCTTGTAGTTGTCGGAACAAAGTCTGACCTAATTGATGAAGATGGACGACAGGTTGAGTTTGAAGTTGGTCAAGAATTTGCAAAGCAAGAAAACTTACGACGCAACGATTATTTTAGCACAAATGAAGCTAAAGCCTCAACTGCTTTTTTTGAGACGAGTTCCAAAACTGGTGAAAATGTAAACGAACTTTTTCAGTTTTTGGAGAAGACTCTGCTGTCGAGACTGAAGGGCAGTGAACGTGATGGTGTCATATCGTTAGATAGAAAAACCAAGAGTAGTGGAGGCTGCTGTTGACGTTACAGTGGCTTGAAGTGCTGTCTATTTTTAGCCGTAGTTAGTTTCATATTTTGTAAGTAATTGTGTGATTGAATGATGATTTTTGAATAGTTAAAGGACAGAGTGTAGGGCATCAGTTGTTCTGATCATTTGCATCTGTCTAGAGTATGTGGTATGTACTCTATAGGACATCACTCTCATTGCTTTAACTAATCGAGGGGCTGAGCTTACTTATATATGTTAACGACAGTTTCAACGTCATGAACATGCTGTCGTTCACATTTTGATGTGCATAGATTGCTTGTTGTGCGACTGTCTGTCTGTCTGTCTGTCTGTCTGTCAATACATATATTTTTCATAAATAATCTGTTTGTCTATGTCTGTCTGTCTGTCTGTCTGTCTGTCTGTATGTATGTATGTATGTGCATGTATGTATGTATGTATGTATATATGTATGTATGTATGTGGCTCAATTGGTTAGAGTGCAGTTGGAGATTGGCAACATCCGGGACCTTCGAGTCAGAGTTTGAGTGCGGGAGAGCCACATACATAAATTCCCTTGGGCAAGGAACTAACATACAATTGCCTCACTCTCCGAAGTGTCAGTTCTGTCAAAAGAAGCAAAGAAGAAGTGACATGCAATTTTAATCTATATGCTTTAGCGTGCGCTAACAAACGTGCGTTAGAGCGCGTTAGATTACCATGCAGTTTAACGTGCTTTAGTTCGACTTCTGCGCCAACGTGGTGAGTTGTGAAATGTTGCGTGTGCTTGATTTTTGGCTTGAAAGTTGTATGTAGTCGTGCGAATAGACTTTCCGCATGTTTAGAAATTAGTATCCGCCGTATCGTCGTCATGTACAGCTCATTGACCCTTTTTTCTGCTAGAACGTCTTTAAATCGAGCAATCGGTCCTTGAATCACGCTCAAGATGGTCAAGGGAGACAAGGCGGTGTGGAAGTCCGAGTATTTCCTAAAACTACAGGTCAGAAAGTCGAGTTTTGTGTCACGTGGTCGACGTTTTCACTCGTCTGGCTCGATTTCGCAGCGTCTGATCGAAGAATACCCCAAAATATTTATCGTCGGAGCCGACAACGTTGGTTCGCGTCAGATGCAGCAGATTCGAATGTCACTTCGTGGGATGGCGGGTGAGAATGCGGTGCCACCCACCCCACCCACCCCGGGGAGTCATTGTGTTGAAGTACACGAGTAACGCATTTCTGTGTTACAGTTGTATTGATGGGGAAAAACACGATGATTCGAAAGGCTCTTCGCACTTACATGGAAAGTAATCCAGCACTTGAAAAGTAAGATTGATATCAACTACGATTTGATCATACGGGGTTTTGATGCAGTTTTAACGTCACGTGCTTGTAACAAATACACGATGTGGATACCCTCAAGCTCGCAACTTGAGGCTCTGTCTGGTGGCACGGAGCGAAGCCTGATTGGTAGCCGTTTGGTTGCTGTGGGCAACTGTTATGTAGTAGATTCCGCCACAATATCGTAAATTAACACTGTCTCCTGGAGATGTGTTACGTTTTCGTAATGTCATCACCAGTTGATGCGGTGCATTGCATATTCCTTGAGCTTCTTGTAGTCACTAGTGACCGTAATCAAGGAGATAAACCATGCAATGAATAATTTGTGTTTTAGGCTGTTGCCGTTTGTAAAAGGTAACGTGGGATTCGTTTTCACAAATGGTGACTTGAAGGAAGTGCGAGACAAACTACTGGAGAACAAGGTAGACTGTGTGTGTGTGTGTGTGTGTTAGTGAGAGACAAGTAACATGTGTTTGTTAGGTTGCTGCTCCTGCAAAAGCTGGTGCTCTTGCGCCTATTGATGTGTTTGTTCCAAAAGGCAACACGTTTATGGGACCAGAGAAAACGTCCTTTTTTCAGGCATTGTCAATTGCCACCAAGATCTCCAGAGGAACCATTGAAATATTGGTATGTTAATATAGCCAACAGTTACATTGATGTTGGACAGATTCATTAAATAGACTGTTGTGGTGGAGAGATGCATCTCACAATACACTAGACTATTGTATTGGAGGGATGCATCTCACAGTACACTAGACTGTTGTATTGGAGGGATGCATCTTACAGTATACTAGACTATTGTATTGGAGGGATGCATCTTATAATACACAATGAACTCATTTATTAGATAAACGAGGAGCACCTCACTACCACATGGCCATCACACTTAAGAGTAATGCGGTGCCAGTAAAGTAATAGTAAAAGCTCTAACAAGTAATGTACAACTAAAATAACTAAACTACGATAAACAGAACTAGATATTGTTTCTGGCTAACCATATTTTGAAAGATTCTTCAATTGTCACTTTTACGATTGATGATAATAGTTGACGTTGATTGTGAGGAGGAATAGAGATGACATCAAGGAAGGGGAGAAGACTTGGAGTATCAATAAAGCCTCTAGATCCTATTTGAATATTTAGTTGGTTACATGTGAAGCCTTTTGATTTGATGGTCATCATGAAGTCTGTATACCGTTCTGATTTTCTTTTATTTGCATCAAAAAAGTTTGTTTTGAAAGGGATTGTTAGTTCTATGACATAAAATTTGAGCGTATGATTATTCCAAATCAACATGTCAGGCCTTTGTGCAGTAGGAATGATGTCAGATGGAAATTTTACTTCATAGTCTTTTAAATCAGCAAAGATGTTGAATTGATGTGGTAGATGGTTAATAGCCGCATTATAGAGAAGACTGAGAACAGAGTCGTGACGTTGATTGTAATGACGACATTGTAAGAGGACTGAGCAATTATTGAGAACGTGAAGAAGGGTTTGACGTTGATGACATAGAGGACATTTATCACAAGAACGTTTACCCCATAGGACAAGATTAGCATTTGAAGGGAGGGTATCAGAAACGGCATTGAGGACAAAAGAAGGTTGATGATCAGGAAGACAAGAGACAACATTTACCCAGACGTCAGATGCACAGTTTTCTAGACGGAAGATGGAGCCCTGGACATTTAGATTCTTAGTTCTTGCAAGAAGTTGTTTTTGGTGTTCCTTCTTTAGTCTTGATTTGGTGATGTCACTCAATTTTGCTGCAGAAGCACCTGGTGTTTCAGATAGTGACTTTGCTGCTTCTCTAAAAGCAGAGAATCTGTTGCTATACGATTTATTATATGCTTGACTGGTGGCCAAAGAGCGGACACAGTTGTCATGTGAGGATAAGAGACGGGCAGATTTTGAAGACTAGAGGGAGATGGAAGACGTAAACAAACGGGGTTAAGCCAAGACCAGCATTTTGTGGGAGGAGGTAGAAGATGGCAGTACAGGCCAAGCGACGAAGTTTACATCATTTCTTGAGGTAAGATGTAACAATTCTATCTAATTCATATTGCAGCCAACTTGGTGAAAGAGGAAGTAGAGACAAGTAACACGACAATCTTGGGAAGATTCCATTTTGGTATAATTTTAGTTTCCACCGGCAACTAACAGAGCAAGTATCCAATTTCTGCATCAAAGTCTTTGCCTTGCTTATTAGAGAAGATCTGAAATTATCATCAGACAAGTTTCCATTGATTGGCATTCCAAGGAAAATGAAAGACTCAGAACCAAGAAAGGGAACAGACTCATTAGAAATTGAAACCGAAGGATCACGAAGATGGAATTTGGGTTTAAAACTCAGACCTAAACAGCTGCATTTGGACATTTTAATGGTCAGTTGGGACCACTGGCACCAGTCAGACACAATATTACACAATCGCTGTAAACCAGAAGGCGACTTTGATACTAGGGTAACGTTATCAGCGAACAGAAGAGCATTGATCTTGTGAGATGAACCACTAAGCGTGTAACCAAAAGGCTGAGTCTTCAACATCATAACGAGTGTGTTTATGACGGTGTTAAAAACAATGACCGAAAACGGGTCACCTTGGAGCACTCCAATATTGCAGGGCAACATGGATGTTGCCCACTTCACAGTGGAAACTTGTAGCTGAAGGTTTGAATATATGTTGGTGATGACGGACAGTAGATGGTCTGGAGCATGATAGAGTCTAAAGCATTGTAAAATGAGCCAATGTGGGACAGAACCATAGGCATTGGCAAAGTCAAGCCAACATATTGATAAGGTGTGTCGACTTCTTTTAGCGTCAGCAATAGCTGACCTTAGCTTGTACTGATGTTCCTCTGTGCCACATATACCAGGGAGAAAAGCCTTCTGAATTGATGTATCAAAGAATTTATTTTCCAACATAAATTGGCACCATCGATCCTTGAGCATAGATGTGTATGTCTTACCAATACACGGTGTTAAGGCAATAGGTCTAAATAAAGAAGGATCGTGGGGATCTTTGGATGCAGCAGGCTTGGCAAAGAGACGTATGACACCAGTTTTCCAAAGTTGTGGGATGTAGGCAGAAAGCCAGCAACAATTAAATAGATCCAGCAGTGCAGGCAGTAGAGAAGGACACATCTTGAATACAAGATAGGATAACCCATCCAGAGGACTCGGAGCTGCAGAATTTCGAGTAGATTTGATTTTCTTAAGAATCTCAGAAGTTGAAAATGGACGAATATCAAAGTCATGAGAAGGAGGTTGAGGAGAAGACACACCAGAAGGAAGCACAGGAGGGGAGGAAGAGACTGTTTAGAGTAAGTAGACTGGAAGAAAGTATAGGCTTCATCAGCAGAAAACTGGCAGTACATTAGAGGTGTCAGAGTCATCAGAGAACAAATCCTTAGAGAACTTCCAAAAGTTGGTTGAACAGCGTTTATTAGCATTTCTAGCAGAAGACTTGAGATCCCGTTTATTCATGACAGCTTTCAGTTTACTATGACGTCTAATTAGTTGGTGAAATTGACGAGCAAATGGTGTCAATTCTGCTAGAGACGCCCCTTGTCGTTTGGCTTGACGAAATTTGCATCTAACTTCATTCTTAGTAGACCTCAGAGCATCCAGTTGAGCTTGATTGTTGGCAGGTTTCCGTTTGCGCTTACGAGATTTCAGACCATAATACAGACGTTCGGGTATGACTTGATATTTAGATTCAACACCAACTGCTTCCAAAACTTTTGGGACAACAGCAAACTGTACCCAGTCATTCACATCAGACCACATTTTAACATCAGAGGTGGGAGGAAAGCTGAGTCGTGGGAGGAAAGCTGAGTCGTGGCAGAAAATTATCGCAATGAGAAGAAAAGGTGCTCTGCGTAGCGACATCAGAAAGACCGCAGTGCTGACGAGGCGGGATCGTTTCTGATGTTGACTTATCAGCAGATATAATAGTTTCACACCTGCGTAGCATGTCACCATGAGGTTATTCTAGTAGGTGTCGCCTTATAAACAGTGTTGTGGTTAGTGGTGATGGTATCTGTTGTCACGTAATTAGCTGTGACTGCATCAGAAACAGGATAGTTGTAATGGGGAGATGCATCTCACAATACACTAGACTATTGTATTTGAGGGATGCATCTCACAATACACTAGACTATTGTATTGGGGGGATGCATCTCACAATACACGAGACTATTGTATTGGAGGCATGCATCTCACAGTACACTGGACTGTTGGTAGGAGGAGCTTCATAATTATTGTTGTTTATTTAGAATGATGTTCATCTGATCAAAGAAGGTTCGAAAGTCGGAGCATCCGAGTCGACTCTCTTGCAAATGTTGAAAATCATGCCTTTCTTCTATGGCCTCAAAATCTTCCACGTGTACGAGGAAGGTTCTGTGTTTAGTCCAAGCATATTAGACATCTCAGACGACGATCTACGGCAGAGGTTTATGGCAGGAGTCTCGAATGTCGCTTGTGTGTCTTTGGCAATCGGCTACCCCACAGTCGCATCAGTCCCTCACTCGATCGTCAATGGATTTAAGGTATGGAATCTGAGCTGTTTGTCATTTTAATTGGGTGGATCAAGTGGTTCTTTGTACCTGTTGATCACACACACACACACACACACACTGAAAGGTTTTTACTTTACAATTTATGGACTTGAGGCAGGGAAATGAGTGAGTGTGAGAGGCTATAGTAAAACTTGTGTGTGTTGTTTTAGAACCTCTTGGCTGTTGCTGTTGCTACTGATATCGATTTCAAAGAAGCCGACATGGTTAGTAAACAAGTTTGTCAATGTTATGTGCTTATCAACTCATTGCTTGTTGTGAAGGCTAAGCAGTTCCTCGCCGACCCTTCTGCGTTTCAAGTTGCTGCTCCTGTTGCTGCCGTCGTCGAAGAGGAAGTTTCCAAAGAAGAGGCAAAGGAAGAAGAAGAGGAAGAATCGGACGATGACATGGGACTCGGCCTGTTTGACTGAACATCATAGAACAGAAGCGACTCAAATAGTGGTGTAATAGTGGAAAGATATCAGCCGAGTCAGAGTGTGTTGTACATGCTTTTGAGCTTTGTTTCCATTATTGATGGTCAAATTGTTTACAAAAGTTGTATGAGCACAGGGTGACTTGCAAGTTGGGGACGGGCATGAAAGGACATCAGAATAGATGAACTACTGTATGATGCGGTGTTTGAAATTTTATGGAAGATGTAATTGTAATCTTGGTAACTTAATAAAAAAATTTTAATCGACAAGGAGTTTAACTATTACATATATTTTATTGATATCAATAGTGATACTGATTGTACAGTACTGGCAAGCAAACAAAATCCTAGTACAGGATTTGAGAGATGTCACTCAGTCTGACCTGAGTAACTCCACTATTATACTCTACAGCATATTAGAAACAAAATCTATTGAGTTCACCATAACTTGAATGGGGCCGACTCCTCGAGAGGGGACCCGCGATCCACCAACGGGCGCAGACTGAGCCTGGGTAGAAGAGCAGACGAACGACAGTTCAATCGCCTCTCCACCCACCGTTCGAGAGTTTACTCTGAACACACACACACACACCACACACACACACACACACACACACACACACACACACACACACACACACACACACACATTTCTTTTCCAGTAGAGTATATTGTTTTAGGTTGCACCAGACTAATTAAGACCAAAGTGATGGTTAATTAATTATTATGAATATTGTGCAAAATTGTATTATTAATTATGTGTGCAGCAATTTTGATTTCCGTGTGAACGATAGGTACATATGATAGTTATAGAGTTGGAAGGACGGTGTGAAGAAGAGAAGAAGACAGAGTGTACGTGTACAGTACCATCGTATGCATGTGAACAAACTTGGTATGCATACAGTTCAGAGCCATATATATATATATATATATATATATATATATATATATATATATATATATATATATATATATATCGGTTGTATAATGCAAAGATAATTCTAGAGAGATTGTCTGTAGATTGCTCTAATGACGTTCTAGACTTTTGTAGAGTGGGGGTTTGGGTTGGTTTTGGGTTAGTTTTTAAAAATGTATGCACTGCGTAAAAAATATATATAGGCAAATCCCATAAACTAAAATTACTGTCATTATATATGTATATATATATATATATGGCTCTGATAGAGTTTATAGCCTCGGTCTCCCAGACTCGTGTAGCGCCGATTCAAATTGTTTTAATTTTGAATTTTGAATCGGCCAGTCTGGGAGGTTGAGGCTATATAGAGTTCAACTATCTAATTAGCAAGAAGTATTACATGAAACTTCAAATTTTACAATTTTACAATTTTAATTTTATTGAAAAACACGCCCACCAGCAAAAATTGATTCACCCGCTCCTGTCAACAGTTCATTATTTGGTCACGTGTAACGCGGTTGCCTCGCGGGTAGGTCGGTTGCACGCAGGTCACGTGACTAACCGTTATATTTATGCCCAACGTCTCACACGTCTGGAATTAAAAAAATTTTGTGCCTTCTTGTAACTTCAGATGCGTTAGCTTAATCGTCTCGCGCATCCATAGCCTTGGGTGTCGCACGTGCCGAGTAGGCGTGCCGAGTGGGTGTGTTAGCTGTTGGCTGTTTTGGGGTCATCCGCCATCGCCTGCTGCCCGTCGCATTTTTCGTCATGGACAGACATTGCGACACGCGCAAAGCTTCACCCTACCAGCAGCAAATGGCCGTATTCCAGGCGCGCAACGTCTCATCGAGCAAAATCGGCACGGCCATTCTTGTTGCAAATGCGCGCAGCGACCGGCAGCTGGAGGAGAAGATTAGGTCGCTGGAGAAGGTAAAAGATATGGAGATGAGGAGGCTCAACTGGGAGCAGAATCAGTTGAGGCGAAGTCCCAATTTGCGGCGACATGAGATGGGAAGGTAAGTGTGTTTGTGTTGTGTAGAGTTTGTTTGTTTGTGTGGTGATTATATCCGATAATTCTCACGGCAATATGGTTTGTCAAGTTGGGAATGTGATGGTTTGAGTCATCAATTGTTTATGTTTATCCGTGGTTTGCGACCGCATGTTTCTGGAATACGTCGTTGGCACTTCGAATTGCACCCTATACCTTGTCTGGCAGTCACGTGCCGTTAGGACATCACGTGCTTGGCCCGGGGTGGTTAGTTTGCTAGCCACGCCCCTTTTGGAAAAGTCTGGTTTTGAGAGAGGACGTAGATCTAAGACACTGGTGTGTGTGTGTGTGTGTGTGTGTGTGTGTGTGTGTGTGTGTGTTTGTGTGTTTGTGTGTGTGTGTGTGTTTGTGTGTGTGTGTGTTTGTTTGTTTGTTTGACAATTTTTGTTTGTTTGTATTTGCACATGTGCGCATGTCTGTACATGTAGGATGGTCTTGACTCCTCAGATTGCTTCAGTCTTGTGTAATCACAGACATATGCATGTGATGCAACTGTATGTACCCAGAAAATCTTTCTTTGGTCTTCACTCGTACAGAGACATGCATGCTCCTGTACATATTAAGCTGATGAGCATGTAATTGAGTAACAGTTGTGGCTAGCAAGCACTGATATCAAACAGTAGTTGCAATGCTATACATACATGCTTTCCATCGAATTGTCTGTTTATTGCATTTCTTGCTATTAACACAGTCGATGCAGCTTGGATTCTAGAAGTGCGACTCGTCTTGATGCAATTGCTACCCCAACATTACATCGAAGACGTGAAACATTTCACGTCGAGCCTCACAGTATCACTTGCCTGTCACATCACAGCCCAGAACTCAGTTACTCACGTCGGGTAAGATCTAATCCATCAAAGCGGCCGGACACACCACGACCAAGAGCACTCAATGTGTTACTCCCAGACTTGGGACTTCGTTCAATGCCCAACTTGACGGGCATTGATGAGGTCGAAGATGTAATTTTATCACCAACGACGCCCCAGGCACTTCCAAAGAAGCTAAGAGAAAAAAGAAACTCACAAATGACACTTGCAGCTCATAGACAAGAAAACAGTCTGAAGTCGAAATCTGGCAGCAGTCTCTATCATCTAGAATCGCCCACAAGTCAACCAAACCATTTCAGTGAGCGTTTCAAGCATCATACGTTGCCCAGTCTAAATTCGTCGTCACTGGTGGTGCAGCATAACAAGCCACTGTCGAGGTCTTGGGCACAACTAAGTCGCACAGAAAACAGCAGCTAGTATGAGTAGAACGTAACTAATATAGTTGTGTGTATAAACATTTACGGAACAGATTGATCTTGTGAAAATGAGCAACCCGGTGTTGTTTTAATAAAACTCGTTTTACAGAGCCGGATGTGGCTATACTGTACAATAGCATATTTGTTGATCTGTGTGTCTATCTATATCGTTCTATATGTTTCACTGAGCTTTGTAATACAAACCCTTCTATTGAATCGATCACATATTGCAGTGTCAAGTTGCCTGTCTATCACGATGCCGCCTCACACACGGTGACAGGATACAGGATATGTTACACACTCTGGATCCGTTTTCAGACTGACTCACAGTCTGTCAGTACCTTTTCGTATGTGGGCATGTGGCCCTCATGCTTCAATCACAACCATTCAATGAATAATATACATCAAAATATGAGTAAGTCAATCGGCAGACTATGAAATCCTGTGTAATGTATTGACTGCCATGTATCTTGAAAATACAACATACAGTTGCCTAAACCATGCAAACTGACTTCTATGCTGTTTCATTGCCTGTACTGCCGTCCAATATTGCTGCCAACTAGAAATGACCTCAACCATGTCTGACTGCTGTCTCCACAAGTATGACACACAGATATCCAAAACGCCGATGTATTTCCTCAGTCTGTTGACAGTGAGTAGCTGGAGGGCGATTAAACTTTTGCCAGTATTTCTTTTCACTAACATTCTGTAGCATCAGAAAGGGTTTTTAAAAGGTTGGAGAGTAAACTAGGAAATAAGGTGATCGTTTACTGTATTGCATTGAATAGACTGATGTGATTCAAATGTCCAGATACACCGTGTCTGTCAAATGTTATTATCTAGACAAACAAACAAAGAAATAAAGAAACTAACAAAAAAAGACAACATACGTATGCATGCAAACAGACAGAAACAGACAGATAATGGTTTATTCATCCACACATCTCGCATGGGCACAATAAACCATTGTCTGTCTGTCTGTCTGTCTTGTGTTTTGTGTGTCCTGTGTGTAAAAGACATGATGATCCACCGCTGCAGTGAAGACTATCTAACAGTGTCTGTCCTTTGTGCCTCACGTGAGATAAAATCTGGCCTTAGATCGACATTGTTTCAGTGCCTCATTGCAGCAACATCTCCATGTGACTCTATCTGTAGCAAGTTTCTCAAAATTGTGAGGGTCAATAGAGCAGCTCTTTAAATTATCTTTAAGGGAGTCTTTGAATCTCAATTATGGATCACCTTGATGTCTCTTTCCTTCTTAAAGTTGTCCATACAAAAGTTGTTTAGGGATTCTTGAATCTGGCATCGTAATCACATGACCAGCCCAACGGAGTTGACTTTTAAGGAGGTAGAACTCCAATCCACAGACACCAGCACAAGACAGGATTTCTGTGTCAGGAATTATATCCTCCCATTTTAATATGGCAGATCTGACAAAGATATCTCATGTGAAAACCATTGAGTTTTTAATATCACGCCGTAAGACACCATGTTTCATTGGCATACAATAAAGTTGGTAGGACGACTGCCTTGTACACATCTATTTTAGTCTTGAGTTTGATATCATGCCTTTTCCATAATTTCTTTGAAAGTTTGCATACATACATACATTTTTTGTTATTATTAAAAGCTGGTACAGCTTCTAAATCAATCTAAATTCTTTACACTAAAGCTAGGTTTACAAAAGGTCCCAAAGGCTTCCAAAAAGATATGTCCGACTTCCTTGCACAAACAGTTCGTATACGTCAACGTAGATAACACTTAAAGCTGTTCATAATTCCAACGGGAGGAAGAGTTTTTCTTTTTGTCCAATAGGTGGCCATGAGAATGACGAAGAAAGTTCTTAGGTTTCCAGTTTCATTCATCAACTCCAATGGGTGGAGGGCAGTAGGTGGATTTAAGGATACCCTACTCAATAAGAGACAAGCTTGCCGTAAGAGTCCTTTCCATATTGAGCAAGTATTGAATACATGTTCAATGGTGTCGTCTGGCTGGTGGCACGCTGGACACTGACGTGTTGTGGCAAGTTTAGCCGTATAGAGGACTGAGTTAGTTGGCAGAACCCGGTGCAGAAATTTCCATGCTATGCCCCATTGTAAAGGCGTCATGTTTTGAGGAAAATCCCATTGTGAGAGCCATTGTTTGTCCATAATTGGTCCCTATGAGGCCTCCCATTTTTCCTGGCACGGTGGACGGCCTATGTGTTTAGATAAGAGACATCAGTACAGTAAACGTGTATTCGCATCTG
Organism: Corticium candelabrum; assembly: GCF_963422355.1. Taxonomy (NCBI): domain Eukaryota; kingdom Metazoa; phylum Porifera; class Homoscleromorpha; order Homosclerophorida; family Plakinidae; genus Corticium; species Corticium candelabrum. The sequence continues at coordinate 1,335,435 of NC_085104.1, forward strand.
ACAGTAGCAGTGGTTTATCGGCTGTGCTGAAGAAACAGAGACGTGCCTGCCAATGTGGCATTCTATGTTCGGAAGAGGGCTCTTGATGGGGGAGGCTAGTCCAATATTGCGGAATGGCATGTAAAACTTGAGGGTAAAATTTTGCCGCGACCGTTCTGGCATCTGGAGATTGTTTGGTCCATATATCTTTAACGTTGAAGAAGCGACATCTAGCTAGTGAAGGCTGAAGTATGGGGCGATTGGACTGGTCTTTTATAAGGTGGTTTCCCCACAGAGGTTCTTCGGCAGCATCTTCATAATACTTGGGAGGGGCAAGATCCCGTCCTCTGTCAAGTTTTCTCCAGGACATGTAAAGTTGGCAATAAAAGGATGAAAGCTTGGTGTAGTTGCGATGGTCGGGCATCCAGCCTGAGGTGGCAAAAACTGCATAGCCCATGTTGTATTGTCCACTGAGATGAGATAGTTGCTGTCGAGCGAGGTCTTTCCAAGCTGCTTGATTCTTTTTATCAAACAAGCGTCGCATCGTTTGGAGGCGTATTGCCATTAGTCTAGAAAGGAGATGAGGCATGCCTAGTCCTCCATCTCTACTTCATGAATACACACCAATCTTTTTATTAGTGGTGGCGTTTTAATCCAAAGAAAATCCCAGATAATGTCTTGGAATTGCTGTAACGTTTGATGAGGCATCGTATATGTGTGTGCCGTGTAGTATATTTTGCTTAAAGCGTATGTTGACAGGACGTGTGCTCGCCCTAGGTATGACAGATCTCGACTTTTCCAAATGTCCAATGTCTTTTTCAGTTTCTCTAAGACCATTGACCAGTTTTCTTTCATAGATTCATAATTCAAAGGACTGAACGTTAGGCCAAGAATCTTGATCGCTGTGGTAGTCCATTTTATTTGCAATGGGTTTTCTTGACGTTCCCACTTTCCAAGCCATAAGCCAACCGACTTTTCTCGGTTGAGGTGTGCTCCACTGGCAGAGTTATAAACCGTTAGTTCATCATTTAAGGCCTGAAAGCTTGTCTCTGTTGTTAGAAAAACAGTCATGTCATCTGCATAACTGGATACTTTAATACTATCTCTGAGAGGGTCGTCAACAGTTGGCACTCCTTGTATGATAGGCTTTTGTCTTATTACTGACGCTAAAGGCTCGAAACTGAGAACATATAAAAGAGGTGTCAGTGGACATCCTTGTCTGACGCCGCGGTGTATGTCTATTCTTGATGACAGATATCCATTGACTATGACGTGACTGCCAATGTTAGAATACACTATTTTTACCCATTTTTGGAAAGAGGGACCAAACCCAAAAGCACTGAGTACTCTAGACAGATGTGTCCAGTTAACCCTGTCGAAAGCTTTTGTTTGATCTAGAGAGATGACAGCCAAATCTTTCTCTGTACCAGAGCACCAGTGAAGTACGTCTCGGATTGTTGCGTAATTGTCTTGTATGGCTCGATGGGGAATACTACAACTCTGGTCTGGGTGGATGATTGATCCGATTACTTTCTTTAGACAATTTGTTAGAGCTTTTGTGATTATTTTGTAGTCGGTATTCAGAAGGCTGATGGGACGCCAGTTTTTGAGATCATTACGATTTCCTTTCTTATATATGATACGGATGATTCCGGTTCTCTGGCTATACGAAAGAGAGGTCTTTTCTTCGACTGCGTTAACCATTTGCACAAAATCGTCTCTAAGCAGTGACCAGAAAGCTCTATAAAATTCTGTTGTAAGACCATCCATGCCAGGAGACTTGCCTGCGTGTAGTGTTTTGAGAGACTCTGTACATTCTTCCAGCGTTAACGGACCTTCACACGAAAAACTGTCTGTGCATGTTAATTGTTTGTTGAGATGAGACAGAGCTTGCACACTAGTTTCGTCGTCGATTGGTTGCTCTCGGTAGAGGTCGGTATAGAATGTTTGAGTAAGATGAAGACAGGCATTTGTGTCTGTGGCTCTCTTGCCTTGATAGTTTAGTTCAGTGATACAGTCTTGAGTTCCTTTGATGTTTTCTTTTGCGGTGAAAAACTTACCCGAAGTTTCTCCACTCTCTATCCATTGTGCTCGGCAGCGAACCTGTTTACCTTGAATATATTCTTGCTCATATTCTTGTAAGCATTTCCGAAAGAATTCTGCTCTTGAGACTGCCGTGATTTGGCCGTTTTGAATTGCGCACTGTGCTTTTTGTAGTGATTGTTCAAGTCTGGTCCTAGTTTTATTTCGTTTTCTTTGGCGTTGAATTCCATAACGTATTGACAAAGATTTGATATGAGCCTTTCCGGTGTCCCACCATTCGAGAAGTGACAAAAACCGTGGTTTCTGATATTGCCAGTGTAGCCAAAAGGCGGTGACTTTCCGTCGGTAACAAGCCTCAGACAAAAGACTTTTGTTAAGTTTCCAATATCCCCATCCTCTAGTACATGTTGACGAAGCTAGAAGTTTGAGAAGTATACACGAGTGGTCACTGAACGCTGTGGGAAGAACAGAAATCTCATGTACTTTGTTTTCCAACACACATGAGGTTAGGAACATATCTAGTCGGCAGGCTACTGGTGGATTTGATCGACTCCATGTGTAACCCGGAACATCTGGATGGCATTGTCGGTATATATCAGTCAAGTTGAGGGTTGAGAGGAGCGTGTAAAGTGCAGCAGTGTCGCTGCTCCTGGGTCCTAGTTTTGCTTGGGACAGTTTGTCCATACTGGGGTTAAGGACGCAATTGAAATCACCACAGACAACCAGTCTTGGTGAATTCTGCAGCTGTGAAGTCACGATTTGATAGAAATCTTTGCGATCAGCTGAGGACGTTGGTGCGTAAAGGTTGACGAGGTCAAACGTGAGGGAAGGGTAGTTTACTTTCATAGATAAATAACGT
>NC_085104.1:1353315-1360815 GCF_963422355.1 Corticium candelabrum
TTTCGGTTGGCGGCTTACCTGAGACTTAGACTTTCCTTGCCTTTGTGTGATAATATTTAGACGTGTGACTGTGGACGAACAACCGGTGACTCAAGCGGATATCATCAGATTACATGCAAAACTGGGGTGGTACTGTGTGGTCACATGACTCGATCATTTCTGTGTGGTCAGATTGTCTAAACAATTTCAGAATTCAACACAAAAAGAGCCAAAAGATAGACATGCTACATTTGACAGCCGCCCAGACATTGTTTTCTGGTATTGGTTCCAACGTAGAGTTAGATATAGCACTTGCTCATCCGTGGAGTTTGGACATATTTCCAACGTCAGCCACTATGGAGGGAGCAGCCGCTGCTAGAAGGGAAGACAGGAAGTTGGCTCGCTATGAGAAAGAAAAACATCCTGGTGGGTTGTCTGTGAGAGTGGTTCCACTAGTCTTGGAACATTTTGGAAGGCAAGGCAAGAAGGCAGAGACCTATTTAGATGACTTGTCAAAAAAACGATCAAAGGATGACTTTGGAAAATCAAACAGGGCAGAGTTTAAAGATTATTGGCATCAAAGAATTGCCATTCAATTGCAACATTGCAATGCCAATGTAGTTCTGAAGAAAATCAGTAATGCCTTGTCGGGACAAGCCAAGTGCCGAGACTCGTAGATGTTCTATAGAAAAGGGATCACATGATTCCTTTTAACCAATGAGTAGTTAAATATATATTGTATTTAGTTGTTAGTTGTTTTCTCTTGCTTTTATTGTCATAGGACAAACGTAGTTAGCCATTTGCTATTGTATCCTAATTCAAATATGAAAAATATATGTATTGACAGACAGACAGACCATTGACAGACAGACAGACAGACAGACAGACCATTGACAGATAGACAGACAGACAGACCATTGAAAGACAGACAGATAGACAGACAGACAGACAAACCATTGACAGACAGGCAGACCACTGACGGACATACAGACAGACAGACAGATGGGGAAAAACTTTCTGGAAAGGCTAGCCAAGAAGTCGCGTGATGAACTTGGTCAACTTAACGCTGCTGAGTTTCGGGACATCCGGAGAAAAAGATTCTTAACTCAACTTTAGAAGTGCAACGCAAAGGTCATCATGAGAAAAATCTCAGCTCTGACAAATGACATTGACTGTACTGTAGATTGCTCTGCCCAGTTTTTCAGCCACTAAGTTGGCTCAGGGGAGTCTGCATTGTTCTCTTTTAAGTGTTACATGTTTGTTTGTTTTTAAAATCTAGTCCTAGTAAACTCTCGTAGTTACAGAACTTTGTATAGTTACCTTGCTAGCATTGTATTATAAATGTATGTTTGAAATAAATGTTATTTGACAGACAGACAGACAGACAGACAGACCATTGACAGACAGCTAGACTATTGACAGACAGCTAGACCACTGACAGGCAGACAGACAGACGGATAATTTAGACAGACAGACAGACAGACTATTGACAGACAGACAGGAAGAAACTATTGAGACTAAACGTCTAGACGTGGTGTTGTCCACTGCTCAGATTCTTAACGGCTTACTTACTTGATATCATTGCACTGTAGTGACAGTCATTAATTTGTCTTGTATCTAAATTTGTGTATACACTAGCTGTTTGTTGAAGGTCATGTCTGGTAAATCAGCTCATGATGTCATCAAGGCACATAAGTTGATATCAACTGAGCAATTGAGACCTGGTGGTTCTAGCACAGAGAGGAAAGCTGGCGTTCAGCTTATGACAGTGAGGAAACAAGAATTGTGTTGGGACAACTAGGATATGCGTGAATTGTAATGTGTATGTATATAGGGAGAGCAATATTTGGGGCTGATGGAGTCAGAAAGTGTGGAGGATTTTGTGTATGAACCGATTTTGATTGAATCATGTGGTCCTTTGTTTCCGTCTTCAGACAGTTTGGAATCAGTGGGGTAAGACGTGTGTGTGTGTGTGTGTGTGTGTGTGTGTGTGTGTGTGTGTGTGTGTGTGTGTGTGTGTGTGTGTGTGTGTATGCATGCATGTGCGTGCATGCATGTGTGTGTGCGTGTGTGTGTGTGTGTGTGCACGTGTGCATTCATGTGTGTGTGTGTGTGTGTGTGTGTGTGTGTGTGTGTGTGTGTGTGTGTGTGTGTGTGTGTGTGTGTGTGTGTGTGTGTATGTGTGCATGCGTGCGTGCATGCATGTGTCTGTGTGTGTGTGTGTCTGTTTGTTTGTGTGTGTGTGTGTGTGTGTGTGTGTGCATGTGTGTGTGTGTGTGTGTGTGTGTGTGTGTGTGTGTGTGTGTGTGTGTACTATAATCTAATATTTTGTTTGTCAGGTATTTGAGACACATTCGCCGTCCCAACGACACTCAGCTAGCTGGTGGGTACTCACTGGAAATAGCATGCCAAAGAGCATTACAAGATGCTTTGTCTGGTTTGTTTTATTCAATGACATAACATATTTATAATAATTAAACCAAATGATATTTTGAGAGGATTATAACTACATATATACATATTCTGTAATGAGCTGCAGCTGCTGAAACGATTGAAGCAGAGTGATGCAAGTTGTATTCCAGTATTGTTGTATAGATTGTCATAGCTCTAGATGTACATGTAGTTTCTATTCGAGGCACTGTATCCGGGTTGTTGCTAGGGTATATATGCATCAATGACGCAAATGGGGTAAGACGAGCCGAGACATTGTAACGCTTTGATTGGTAGAGATCCATTTAGTTTGTTGTCAAGACATGTCGATTTGTCAAGTTTTCTTACTTTGAGTATGCGTAGAAGCGGCTTGTAAGGCATTCAAAAGTGAGTCTTGACAAGAAATGAAATTGTTGAGGAAACGCCTCAGAATATATTGATTAATTAAAATTGGTGCTCACGAGGAAGTGAGATCGACTTTGGGTCTTTAATGGAATTTATTTGATATTGGAATGGACTGCAACTTGAACATGGCAACAGGACATGTTGTGTGCCTGTTGCAAACTAATCGCTACCAAAACGAGAATACATCAATCAGCTAGTGTGCATTCATTAGCTAATGTTGTAGCAGTCTAGTGAAGGTCTCGTGAGTGTTTCTGTAGAGCTGCCACAAAATCGGTGGCAACGTTGAGTGGAGAGCTGGGACTGAGGTCTAGTTTGTACATCTTCTGATCGGTTGGTGATATCATCACACCAACACGAATGACACGCAAACTGGTACTTCCCAGCAGAGGATCAGTGACCACCCAAGTGGTCACAGCATTGGAGCACAGACACTAGCACATTCACACACAAATATGTAATATTTGGCTCTAAATTGAGATAAAATTGTTACCTCACAACAGAAGCAGTGTCCTCCACAGCATGGTGGTATGCCCAGAACATCAGTGGTGGACAGAACAGAGGTGTCCGATAGCATTTCTACAGTGCGTACGCAATGTAAGGCAATTGGCAAGTACAAGAACTTGTCACCAAACGAGGATTTTGCTTGGAAATTTTGAGTGGTTGTAGTATCAAGCCAAGTGTCTTAATGAAAAGAGACATGATGGATGATTGACAGACCACGTATACATACTGTATGCATTTCCTTCCTTACTTTGTTGGACGCCTGATGAGATGAAAAGGATGCGTTTGTTGGTAATGAGAGCACGACCAGCAGGAAGACTGCGTATTTCCTTTTCATGGGCATCAAAAACTGTCAACTTTGTGAACTTGACCTGCTTATCGGGAGCAGTCAACACTTGTTCATCTTCCATGACAAGACGACGCAGCAAATCATCCAGTGACATGATGCCACCCTATACTCAACAAACATGTACACAAAACAAAATTTTAAGTCAAAACTTTATCAAGTGATAGCAATACTGATACCGATACTGTCTGCACTCTGTTTTGACATGCAGCATAAGAACTTGCTCCTGCTGCTGACAGTTTGTTAACAAGTTTCCTGTGAGAATGAGGATGTTGTGTTCGTAGAGATGCGCCGTATGGTCCCGAAAGTAGAGCATCCAGTGGCCCCTGAGCACGAGGCTGATTATAAATGGCTGGAGATGGTTGACTGTATGGAGATCTGACGTATCGTGTTGCTGTATTGCCACTTGGTGGAAACATTTCATGCTGATTGGTCGGCTCTACACATTACGTGGTGTAGCCAGCCTTCAGTATAGTTTAATGTATAGGGGGTACATGTCTATGCTTGACAATGATATATTCAGCCCCACAGGATGTTTGTATGCATGTGTGTGTTCATGCATGAATATACATGTCAATCACCACACACACACACACACACACACACACACACACACACACACACACACACACACACACACACACACACACACACACACAATTTACTAATCCAACACTACATCTAGTACATCATCATGTAGTTTCCATTAGCACACTTCTTATAAAACGGAAACATCTGTTTAGTCGCTGAACAAAAGCTGTAGCCACCTGTCATTATTTGCCTACTCTACTGTACTAAATATTATTAATTCATAATAATATTAATAATTAATTAACTTGGGAAGTGACTGTGAAATGGAAGCGCTCAATAGTTACAATTGACTGCAATAGCAAAACAATTGCGTCTTGTCACACAACCGCAACATCCTTTCGCAATGTCAGATCCTTTTTTTTGACTAGAAATGACCAAAAGTATCCTCCTGTATACATAACAGTGTTGGGTTGGGTTTGGGCGTGTTAAGATAACGCGCGCACTCTTCCGTCACACATGCACATGCAGATCAGAAAAACAAACATCAACACACAAAAAATGTAGATACCGGCAATTACATCCACCAACCAGCCAAATGTTGAGGAGCCTGTCCCTCACGTCCTCTCTAACTGCTCTTCACCCCAGTTAGTAAATGGTACGTGTGCTAGGTCCATGGGTGCACGTGCAGATTACATCTGGGGGCTCTTCCAGCCTCGAGGCTCCGTGTGCACGCCCCTCTTCCAACTTCTACAGTTCTGCCACTATAGTCGATAGAGCCAACTCTGCTGCTCGTTGGAAGAGCATGCCCCTCTTCCAACCTCTACTGTTTATCAGCTCCTGCGCTGGTACCTACAGGTTGGAAGAGGGGCGTGTCTTTGAAACTCTTCTGGAAGAGGCTGGAAGAGCCCAATCGAACGTGCCTCTGTTATACCTCTTTCAGACGAACTGGCCTGAGCTAATACGTCAGACTGTAGAATCGGTTCATGATCCATGACGCCGAGAACTTCGAACTGACTCTCGTTCGTGGGATCAACACACGTGCTTTACTACTTTTTTCCGCTCCCAGTCCACAAATATGCTAATCTAATTACATTAACCCTACCATGCTGGTCAACTCTGGACTTTGACTCTCACACGAAACTCGAGTGAACATTTAGCGAGACAAGTTCTAGATTAGATGCATATCTAGAAGATCTAGAGTGACTGTTTGATCCAGCCTAGCAGCGGACTGCGCATGGTCAGTCTAGAGGTTTTCTAGCTAGCTAGTGTAGCGCAGCACTATTACAAACTACTACAAACAATCCATCTAGGGCAGCTTTTGATGTACAGTACTGTGTCAAAATTCTGGAGTGAGCAAACCTTTACATACATGTCAATCTCAGTTTCCAGAGTCCCAGTAGTTGACCCAGGCGGGGACACTGCGGGCACATGCCGGGGGTCCCGTTGGAGCATTTTTGATTTTAATCAATCAATAGCATAGAGTCTCAAACAGGAGTCTAGATTACAGACATGGTATTCAATTATTCATTGAATCAACTGTATGACGTAGGATAGTTGCGGCCTAGACTTAGAATTATCTTTTACAACAAACTGTCGGTCTACGGTTCAGAATATATTGTTAAAACGTCGATGAGTCAGAGTAAGTGCCACTTTGGGTTTTACTGACAACCCACGCCTTTACTAGAATTTGCTTCGCGTAGGTAATTGGAATGGACGACAAGATACAATGTGACGTACTACAATCCACGTGTGTTGTGCTTGGCATATCTAGGCTACAGAACGCCAATCTATTGCACAACTAATAGCTACAAAGCATCGAAAGTAGAAATGCAGCTATCCAGTCTACGTGTAATGCCCGGATGGAAGGTCCGCCGTACAGTGTGATACAGAGAGACCTGTTGTGTACTAGAGTATGGTACAGTACAGCAATATACAGATTTGCAATTGAAGTTGCTATACAATGTTTCAAGGACATGCACTAGCTAGCAAGACTATTGTGTATAGTCACTCTAAACCGGAGGAGACAGCTGGACGACATCATTGACACTCCCCGTGGATCCCGGAGTCCATTTGTCCGTCGAAGGTGTGAGGCAAATTGTTGGCATGGTCGTGTCGCGTCCCACTTCTCTATCACTCAGCGACATGCTCGATTCAAGCGAGCAATTGGTGAGTCGCGTTCTCAACTTTTTAGAATCTCCCGTCGTCGTTCTCGGCGACTCTCCGTCGGGCACCATTGCTGTCAACGACCTCGTCTTGTCGCCTGCAAATGTTACCGCTTCTGGCTTTTGTGTGGGGCTGGTTTGAGTTTTGAAGGCAGTAGCCGCTTGCCAGACGACGCTAGAGAGCGTGCCGCTCTTCTTCTCTCGAGATTGACGCAAGCTGGGACGGAGGTTCTGCATCAGTGACAGCCAGTTGTCGTTCGCTTCCTTGCATTTTTGCTCGATTTGCTGGACGTTGAACGGAGCGGATACGTGTCGTCCGTTAGGGAAATCGGGCCGTTTCTGGTTCGCTCCGATGAGCATGAGCGACGTGGCGGCTTCAAAACTGGTGGAAACGCTCGAAAATTTAGGACTTTGTTTTTTCGATGGATTGACAGCAACGCGTTTAGAGACCTGGGCAACAGAAGGGGCAGACGACCTTGTAGATGAAGACTTAGTTTGACGGCAGGGACCGTTGGAACGGATGCGGACCGTTTTGGTTGATGGCGAGCGGTGGTTCTTGCCGTCGTTCTCGTTCGCTTCGCCGTCGGACATCGACGTTGCACTCTGACACGACTGACAACTAGTCGTCGACGCTACGTCTTGACGCTCAGCCGAGAGGCACCGATCTTTCACCTCTTGCCATTCGACTGGCGTCTGAGGCACTGCAAGAGGTGTAGAAAGGGCACAGTTGCGACCAGGTCTGTTGGTCCTACCGACAGGACTCTCATCTCTAGGCACGGATTCTTTCCACTCTAGAAAAACCAGCCGACTGTACCGCTTTAGAAGGAAAAAGATCTTTTCTCTGTTGGTACATTTAGCCTTCGTTATCGGACATACATTGTTGTTGTCGGGCACGTCAACACTGAGTTGGTACTTGACCAGTTCGTCTACTAACAGCCGCACTGCTTGGTAGTCTCCTGATAAAACGGCTAGAGCGAGTGGTGTGTTTCCATCGACGTCGCGAGTGTTCACATCGACGTCGCCGTCTTTGATAAAGAGAGCCATGATGTTGTGGTATCCCAACACTGCAGCATAATGCAGAGGCAGCCTACCCAGGTCATCTATCACAGTCGGGTCCGCACCATAGTCCGACAACATACGTGTGAT
>NC_085104.1:1365815-1375815 GCF_963422355.1 Corticium candelabrum
TCTTGGATTCAGAGAAGGAAATCGAGTTACCTTTACTGCCCATGTATGGAGTTGTACTGATGCCCGGAGAGACACTACCGCTACACCTTTTCATGCCTCAAGTACGTACACAGTGTCTAACGATTTTATCCACAAACGGTTTCATGACATTATTCTGTGTTAAGTTTGTTACAATGATGAAACGGTGTCTCGAAGGCAACAAGACGTTTGGGGTCTGTACGATCAAATCGGGCAGCGATACGGACGAATTCTCTGACGTTGGTACGACAGCAGAAATTTTCTCGGTGAAGGAAGACACAAGCGGCGGTATTCACACAATGACTGTGAAGGCTACCGGTCGACAACGATTCAAAATTATTTCCAAACGTAGACAGAGTGATCGGGTGATTATAGCGACAGTTAGTGTGCTCGCTGATGAGCCACTTGTCGCGCGGCCGGCTGTTGCGTTTGCGTGTCCGCGTGAGTTGATGTTGGCACCATGCGAACAAGTGGTGAACACTGGTGAGCGAGGAAAAGACGGTTGTGTTACAGTATCGAAGGGTAAAGCAAAAATGTTGCAGCAGGTGAGATTTGTTAATTACACACACACACACACACACACACACACACACACACACACACACACACCACATGTACCCACTACTGCGGATACACTCGAACTATTTACTCACATACAGGAAAGTCCCAACTCAAAACATCATATATTACATATTGAATGGCATGCCTAATGCATATATATATATATATATATATATATATATATATATATGTATATATAAATTTAATTAAGAGACAAAGTTGTGTTTAATTAATTAATTAGGCAAGATGTGTGACGGTGGTTTTGCATTCCAGCTACGTCGTGACCCTCCGTGTCTCAGCCCTTTACCATCGTGGGTATATCGGATGTTTGACCCAGTGAGTAGCCTTCAGCTTCTTTCTTGTTTTTTTCGTAATTTTATTTGTCGATTTTCTAGTTTATTCTGACGCATAGAGTGGCCAACGAGCTTCTCGCGTGGAGCCAGAATATGGTCATTAAGCATCAGTCTGACAATCCAACCGGTGAACGTTGAATGTCGATTGATTGAACATTGAATGTTGATTGATTAATTAAAGTGTGAAATGCAATGTGTTGGTTTGATCTCTAGAGTTCTCATACTGGGTAGCAGCCAATCTACCTCTAGATGATACATTGAGGCTGGAACTGTTGATGACGAACTCGGTCATCTATCGCCTTCAGAAAGAGTTGGATGTTATCAGTAAGGTAGGTTGGGTAGGATTGGTTTTTGTCGAGTTTTGGTGTAAGTAGCGATGGTCGTTGTGATGTATAGTATTCATCGTTTTGCTGTCGTCATTGTGATGCTCCTATTGGTCATAAGGATGATGTATTCAGGTGATTTTCTGTGTGTTTGCCAGATCACGGGCCTTTCATTAATTAACACACACACACACACACACACACACACACACACACACACACACACACACACACACACACACACACACACACACACACACACACCTGGAACCTGGAACCTGGAGTTCCGCCATACCCACTATTTGCTCTGGTCAATATTCAATGACACCAGGTCTTGTTGAATGGTATCAATCCACCTGTTCTTTGGACCATGCTGAGGGCGTTTCACATTATTCAACTTGCTTCTCAGTAACAACTTTTGTGGATGAGAAGCGTTCATCCTTTGTAAATGACCAAGCCACTGCAATCTTTGATGTTGAATTTGACGTTCAATTAGTTCTTCCTTGGCAGATTTCAAATGGAAGGATATTCTTATCTTGTTCAGTCTTGATACACCCAAGATAGATGTAATACAGCGCATATGAAAAGTGTTCAGTCTTCGAATATCTACTTGAGTGATTGCCCAAGTCTCACAACCATATAGTAAAACTGGCATCACTAGTGACCTAAAGACTCTCAGTTTTGTGTTCTTGCTAAATCCTCGGTTTGTGAACACTCTACGTTTCCAAAAACAGAATGTCCTGCTAGCTGTCTGAATACGTCCAACAATCTCTAAGTGACAATCCCCTGACTTAGTCACAGTGCTGCCCAAATAGCAGAATTCAGAAACATTCTCTAGAACACGACCAGCAATCGAGATGTTTGCTTTTTCAGCACCAATACTCAGGATTTTAGTTTTGTCAGTGTTGATCTGCGTACCCCATTTCATACATGTATCATGGAAAGCATTTACCATCTGCTGCAACTCACTACTTGACGTACCTAGTAGGGCCAAGTCATCGGCATACATGGGAGCTTTGATCTTATGTGTCCCGTCAAGTTTTACACGATAATTCATGGACAGGCCACCATCTGTTCTGTAAGCAATCTCAATGCCACCACCCTCAAACTTGTCCAGAGTCTCACGCATAATTCTGTCCATAAACAGATAGAACAAGATTGGAGACATCACACACCCTTGACGGACACCTGTGGTTACTTCAGACCTTGAAGAGATTTCCCCCTGTTTCGCACAACACAGCCTGTACCATTGTGCAGGTCAACAATCAATCTAACCACTTCATCTTCTGTGCCAGAATCTTTGAGAATTTTGGTGAGAGCATGTCTTGGTACAGAGTCAAATGCTTTCGAGAGGTCAACAAAACAAATATGTAAGTTGGATCTGTGCTCTACGGCCTTCTCAATGACTTGTCGAAGTACCCAAATCTGGTCAATTGTCCCCCTCTGAGGACGAAAACTGCATTGCTCTTCTAAAAGAGAAGGTTCTATCACTGGTTTCAGCCGGCCTAGCAGAATATTGGCAAGGACTTTCCCAGGAATACTGAGCAATGATATCCCATGGTAGTTATCACATACCAGACGGCCCTTCTTTTTGAATAATGGAATCAGAACTGAATCTGTCCATTCTTGAGGTACTTTACCAGTCTTCCAGATCATTTGAATAATCTCAATTAGCCAGTTGACAAGTTCAGGTGGTCCTGCTTTGAGAGACTCTGCTGCTATTCCGTCCTGACCAGTTCACACAACTCCTTGATCCCTGGGTTGCCTCTAGATCTTTGGAGCCCAGTCCTATTCCTGGCGTCACTGGCTCTTTTCCCAGCGTCACCCCTATTTCTGTCCACACGCAGGGGAACGCGCTCTATTCTGCGAGTAGTAGCAAATACACAGTCAGATGACCAGCTTGCTGGGCTAGCGCATCCTAGCCTCACACCATCCTCAGCTTGCCAAGGCTGAAGTTAGCATGCATTTCCTCCCCCTGGCCAGGGAACTACCGGAAATACAAGGTCCCGTGGGGCACCCTCTTGGAGGGTGTAGTGAGAGGACTTTCACCACACACACACACACACACACACACACACACACACACACACACACACACACACACACACACACACACACACAACACAAACACACACACAGTGACACACACACACACACACACACACACACACACACACACACACGCACAGTGACACACACACACACACACACACACACACACACACACACACACACACACACACACACACAACTACACGCACATACGTTTGTACCTCTAAAGCAAATAGATTTACTGGTTAATATTAATATGTTGTTTATTATTTTGTGTGTTTGTTGTCTGTTTGTCTGTTTGTTTGTGTGTCTGGTTGTTTTCGTTTCTGCATGCCTGCTGCTTTGTTATGGTTTGTGTTAATTATTGTAGCATGTCGGTTGATGGCGCATTGGCATCCTATGTCAATCCTGGAGGTTACGTTCACCAAACATTAACACTGTACAAAGTCACTAACTTGTCGATCATCAGCAGACCCGTCACTCAAGACAGCTGGTTTCCAGGGTAAGACACATGAGAATCACCGATGAGTCTAACACACACACACACACACACACACACACACACACACACACACACACACACACACACACACACACACACACACACACACACACCACCTAATAACCAATACCCTATTCTTCTGTGTAGATATGCTTGGAGTATTGCTCAGTGTTCACGCTGTCACAGTCACATGGGCTGGAGATTTACCTCATCTCGTCACGGTTTGCGTCCTAGCAAGTTCTACGGCATTACGAGATCATCAATAAAACCGGCAATAGTCCAACCACAAAATGGCGACGAAGAAGGCGGAAAATCTCGAATGTGTAGACAGTCTTAATTAACAATTTATACATGCAACTACGCCGATGAGTGCTTGATGGACATTGGTTGGTTGAATTTGAAGTGAGTCGGCATCATACACGTCTAGTTCTGTACAAAGTGATTTTATTTCTTATTGATGTAGCAAGAGTAGCTCATTTGTATTGCCACAATGTATTGTAATAGTCGATGCTAGTTGATGTCTGTAAGGATTTTGTATAACTAGTAAATGAAGTTGTGTTTACACCGTCGCTTCAGAGCTACGAGCGTGCGTGCGTGCGTGCGTGCGTGCGTGTGTGTGTGTGTGTGTGTGTGTGTGTGTGTGTGTGTGTGTGTGTGTGTGTGTGTGTGTGTGTGTGTGTGTGTGTGTGTGTGTGTGTGTGTGTGTGTGTGTGTGTGTGTGTGTGTGTGTGTGTGTGTGTGTGTGTGTGTGTGTGTGTGTGTGTGTGTGTGTGTGTGTGTGTGTGTGTGTGTGTGTGTGTGTGTGTGTGTGTGTGTGTGTGTGTGTGTGTGTGTGTGTGTGTGTGTGTGTGTGTGTGTGTGTGTGTGTGTGTGTGTGTGTGTGTGTGTGTGTGTGTGTGTGTGTGTGTGTGTGTGTGTGTGTGTGTGTGTGTGTGTGTGTGTGTGTGTGTGTGTGTGTGTGTGTGTGTGTGTGTGTGTGTGTGTGTGTGTGTGTGTGTGTGTGTGTGTGTGTGTGTGTGTGTGTGTGTGTGTGTGTGTGTGTGTGTGTGTGTGTGTGTGTGTGTGTGTGTGTGTGTGTGTGTGTGTGTGTGTGTGTGTGTGTGTGTGTGTGTGTGTGTGTGTGTGTGTGTGTGTGTGTGTGTGTGTGTGTGTGTGTGTGTGTGTGTGTGTGTGTGTGTGTGTGTGTGTGTGTGTGTGTGTGTATCCATGTGTGTGTGTAATAGTCGATGTTAGTTGAGGTCTGTAAGGATTTGTATAACTAGCGGTCCGGAAGGTCGAGGCAACAGCTGCGCAGATTAGATGTCTATGAGTCAATGTGTAGCAAACTGGATGAAAGCTCAGTGATATTATTTTTGTTACTTTAAATGTCGGATGTATATTCACGTGGTCGTGGTCGTGGTCGTGGTCGTGGTCGGTCGCGTTCGACATCAGGGCCTCCTTCACGGCCACCACCCGGAAGAGGCTCGGGGAGAAAATCTCAAGATGACAGACGACTGGCAGCAATCGACGTAAAAAGCAAGGAAACTGAGGTTGATAAAGCACAAGATGAAATGAAACCTCCGCGAAGGCCCGGACCAGGCGCAAAAGGCAAAGAAATCGCGCTAAGGACCAACCGGTTGTCTGTGAGTGTTGGTATGGATACCATTCATCACTATGACGTCAAATTCGACCCGGAGCCTCGAAAAGCAAAGCAGAACGTGCGAATCGTGCAAGTGTTGACGGAGACGTTCGCACAAGAGTTGGGCGGAGCGAAACCGGCATATGACGGAAGGGCGAATCTGTTTACTGCGAAACTGCTGCCGTTTCCGGACAGAGAGGTAGTCTGGTGGTATTGTGGAATGAGGAGTATTGCTTGAAGTCTGATAATGTGTTGATTGGTGGCAGGGAAAGTTCAGTGTGACGTTGAAATTGGAGCCTGATGATGTGGAAGAGAAGACTTTTAAGGTGCAGTGCCTGCCTGCTCTCGCTGTTGTCTCATTTACACGTTTTAGTTGGGTTGTACTAAATAATTTCAACACACGAAATGGGGAAATGAAATGAAGCATATGAAATGGAGTTTATAATGGTCACGTGACTGAGCGACTGTAGTAAATTAATTAAAGGGACACGCTAACGCATGCGCATTTCATTCCATTTGATTTAGGCGTACTAATTCAAACTGTCTGTAAGCGCTAAGTCTTGGGCACTGTAATTCATGCCGAAGGCAAAGCTGACTGAAGTCTCTAGATTGGAAAGATCAAGATGTCAGTGAAACAACAAAACAGTCTGTAAAGGTAGTACGTACTGTCAAAAACAAGATTTGTCCTCTCTTGGTATCCTAGCATTAGTACTATAGTAGTAAACAGATAAACTAGTGCATGTTCATGTACCATTGTGTTTTTTAGTGAGTGAAGGTATTCTGTCTTTACTTTCAGTCGTATCACAATGGTTGTGCAGCAATAATTTCTGTCAAACTAATGTACAGGAACTCAGAAAACAGACTTTGCTCTTCTTCTGTCTTTTCCTTCCCATTCCTTTTGTCAAGCCTCAGTCTCGTTTGCTCCTTAGTTGCATACGGAAGCGAAATTGAGAGTCACTTCACTCTTCTCGCCAAGAAACTTTAGAGTTGACCCCTTGAAAGGGGTCTCTTGGTTCTATTGTTAGCACAAGTTGCCGAGTCAAATTACATTCATCTGGCATCGTCATTATGTCAGTCTGTTTCCTTGTTTGTCCGTAAACCCATATGACAATTGCTAACACACGTATTTATATATAAGGGACTGTCCGTAAATAAAGATAGTTTTTTTACTCCGTAAATTTTCCAAAGTTTCCCAGACCCACCACCCACCCTCCTGCTTTGTGCTACATAAAATATATGAAGACACATGTACCAGTATGCTTCATTTGGACTTTCAGAGCCAGCATCTGCTACAACTGTGTTTTCGTTTTGTTTTTTCTCAATCTTCATAAACCAACTGCTGCCAATCGTCATTTTCTCTCTTGATTGTATGCAATCAGCTCTCTGCAGCAGCTGAGCTCTTGTTTCAGTATCCTTTGAATAAGTTACAGTCCACTTTCGCTGTGATTCCGCGAAAAAGGAAGTCCTGGCGCTAGATTTATGCAGTGTCCAAAGCGCTTTAATAAATCGTAATATCCAGCATCTTTATCAGGATCGGCCATCCCTCTAAAGAAACGTCCCTTGCCAAGAGGAGTCCCAAACAACGTAGGCTGTAGAGCCATTTTCTCGACATGTGATTGACATGCGGTTCACACGTGGTTAGCTATATGCACAAACTGTGTCTATCAGTAGGAGTTTTTTTAACTGGATGTGAGTCTGTACACTCAATACAAAGTGTGTCAAGAGGTGTCATTGATATTTTTTACTTTGAAGACTTCAGAGACCCACCACCCACAAACGTAAAGTTTACGGAGTGAAAAAACTATTGCTATTTACGGACAGCCCCTAAATAAATAAATAATAAATACATAATAAATAAATAATAAATAAATAAATAAATAATTAATTAATTTTAATAAATCTATATTATTTATTTATTTATTATGTATTTATTATTTATTTATTTATTATTTATTTATTATTTATTTATTTATTTATAATATATAACTAAGCAAATAAAAAATAAATAATAATAAAAATAAAAAAATAAATAAAAAATAAAAAATAATAAATAAATAAATAATAAATAAATAAATAATAATAAATAATAAATAAATATTAAATAAAACAAATAATAAATAAATAAACAATAAACTAGGCCTGGAAACAGTCGACCACATTGTGGCAGGCTGTAGTGCTTTGGCACCGATAGACTACACTGATCGACACAATCAGGTGGCCTCCATCATTCACTGGGATGTTTGTCGCCATTTTGGGGTTCCAGTGGAGAGCAGATGGTACAGGCATCATCCTGATAGGCTTGTGCAGACGGATGACATTACTATGATGTGGGATACCACCATCCCCACTGCGCATGCCGAGAAGATCAAAGCCAATTGTCCAGACATCTGTCTCAGAAATAGGAAGACAAACACTTGTCTTCTTATTGATATCAGCTGTCCTGCTGATGGCAACATTGGCAAGAAACATGCTGAGAAGTTGGCGAAGTACAGCGACTTGCGAGTGGAGATAAGCCGCATGTGGCATTGTCGAACACTGGTGGTTCCGGTGCCGTGGTCTTGGGAGCTTTGGGCACAGTGCACGCAGGTATTGCACGGTGGCTGGACATTATTCCAGGTCATCACAACCTGCAGCACTTACAGAAATCAGTGCTTCTGGGATCTACTCGGATCCTTTGTAAAGTCATGTCTTCTTTCTAGACAGACGTGATGGTCTAAGTACTTCTGAAGCAGGGTTTGCTTCCGATACTTGTAATAGACTTTACAAACCAGACTGATCTGGTTGAGCACGACAATAATAAATAAATAAACAAACAAACTAATATATAATATATCGTGACTTTAATTAATTGACATGATGAAAGAGGCTCGCTTTGTTTGCCAATAATGTCTCAAATGTCTGAGATTGTTTGCTGCTTTCGTAATTTTTATTTTCAAATTTCCAAATGCATTGTACAGGTGGTTATTCATTGGGTTGCTGATGTGAACGTTCAACAACTGAAAGACGTCGTCTCTGGAAAAATACAGTTTTTTCCATTTGACGTCCTTCAAACTCTTGACATCATCATGAGAATGACTCCAAGGCTCAGATTTCACACTGTTGGAAGGTCCGTGTTTCGACCGCCTGACCCAATGACAAGTGAACGCATTGAACTAGGACAAGGAAGGGAAGTCTGGTTTGGATATCATCAAAGTGTGAGACCGAGCATGTGGAGTCTGGATCTTACTGTTAATGGTATGGCATCTGAGCCTTAGTTTGTGGTGTGTGTGTGTGTGTGTGTGTGTGTGTGTGTGTGTGTGTGTGTGTGTGTGTGCGCGTGCGTGCGTGCATGTGTGCATGCGTGTGTGCGTGCATGTGTGTGTGTGTGTGTGTGTGTGTGTGTGTGCATGCATGCGTGCGTGTGTGTGTGTGTGTGTGTGTGTGTGTGTGTGTGTGTGTGTGTGTGTGTGTGTGTGTGTGTGTGTGTGTGTGTGTGTGATAACAATTTGGTTGAATTGTATTGTCTGTTTGTAGTCTCTGCTACTGCTTTTTATGAAGACTGTTCTGTGTATGATTTTCTCTGCAAAACTCTTAACTTGAGTTGTGAGCATGAGATTACCAGACCACTAAACGAGAGAGACAGGATCAAATTCTTGAGAGAAATTAGAGGTGAGTGTGATTGGGTTCTGTTTATTGAGTGATTGCAGCCAAAGAGACAGACAGATAGACAGACAGAGAGACAGATAGATACACACACACACACACACACACACACACACACACACACACACACACACACACACACACACACACACACACACACACACACACACACACACACACACACACACACATGCATGCACACACGCACACACACACGCACACACACACACACACGCACAGACAGACAGACAGACAGACAGACAGACAGATACGTGCGCGCGCGCACACACACACACACACACACACACACACACAGACTGACAGAGAGACAGAAAGACAGACAGACAGACAGACACACACACACACACACACACACACACACACACACACACACACACACACACACACAGACTGACAGAGAGACAGACAGACAGACAGACAGACAGACAGACAGACACACACACACACACACACACACACACACACACACACACAGACACACACACACACAGACAGACACACACAGACACACAGACACAGACACACACACACACACACACACACACACACACACACACAGACACACAGACACAGACACAGACACACACACACACACACACACACACACACACACACACACACACACACACACACACACACACACACACACACACACACACACAGACACACACACAGATAGGTATGTATTGGACAGACACACAGACACACAGACAGACAGTCAGACACTCTAGTGTACAGGTATTTGCCATGACTGTAGTTTAGTTGGCAATGCTTCAATTAACTGTTTGTGTTTGTTGTTTAGGACTGAAGGTTGCTGTAACACATTTAGGGAGACAGAAGCGGAAATACTCGGTTGTTGATGTTACCCAAGTCGGAGCTGATCAGCTGGTGTAAGTCTATGCACTTGTGC
>NC_085104.1:1390815-1420815 GCF_963422355.1 Corticium candelabrum
GTGCGTGCATGTACAACATGATGTGTATCGATTGAGTATACAGTTGTATATGTCTATGTCCAACATGATGTGTATAACCTCGTCTCCAGACTCACGTGAGCTTGACAGTGTCTTGTACAGTATTACACTTTCAACCTCCCGTTGAAACCAGAGACGTAATACAAACTGGAGGTTGAAAGTGTAATAGGGGAACCAGACACTGCCAAGCTCATGAGTCTGGGGACTAGGCTAATGTGTATTGATTGGATTGATTGAGTATAGACTTGGATACATGTATGTCGTTTATGTTCTGGCAGTTGAATCAATGTGCACTGGTATACATGCAGTTGATTCAACACGACTAGCTGAGAGACACGAATTTGTACCTAATGGGTAACACAACGAGCCAATGTAACATTCTAGTTTAATTAGATTTATTAATTAAATATGCTAATTAGGATGCGCTTGTATGAGGAAACTGTATCTACCACTGAGGTTGTTCGCTAGCATTGAGGGATGCGAGGTAGTCTTTTGCCTTCACTTTCTTAGGAACGATGTCTGACAGGAATCTTAGGCGGCTCTTAGTGGCAACCAACTCGGCTGTACAGAGACAAGGTTATGTTGTAGAGTATGACTGGGATGGGTGTCGGAGGTGTGAACGTACAAATGTCTTTGTAGTCGAGAAGCTTCTTTTCGTCGGAAGACGTCAGGGCCTCTTGGACGAGGAGAGCTATGAATGACTCCTAGCAATGAGAAGTATTAGCCAGACAGACCAGACACACACACACACACACACACACACACACACACACACACACACACACACACACCACACATACACATACACACACACACACACACACACCACACATACACACACACACACATCACACACACACACACACACACACACCACACACATATCATGCACACACACACACATATCATGCACACACACACACACACACACATCACACACACACACACACACACACATATCACACACACACACACACACACACATATCACACACACACACACACACATATCACACACACACACACACACACACACACACACACACACATCACGCACACACACACACACGCACACACACACACACACCACGCACACACACACCACGCACACACACACACACCACGCACACACACACCACGCACACACACACACACACACCACGCACACACACACACACACACACACACACATTGTAGACTATACATGTACAAATATTCTTAAATCTAGAAAGGGCGCACTTTGCGGTCCGGATATCCGAGGACTATCGAATTGTCAGAGCCAATTGTCTTAGACTCGACAGGTTCACAAACCTATCATTAATTAACGTGAGCAAACGTTTATCAATATGCATTACCGTCGCTTTCGCTACTGTGATCGTCGCCTCTTGACTTATCGTCGCTGCATCGGGAGACGATTTCATAATCGCCTTGATTCTCGCCAAAGGTAAACCCTTTGAGATCTGCTTCTCAGCACCGGCATCCATACTCGCCGAATCTCCTTTCTCTGCCTTCGTCAGATGAGCTTTCGTCGCATCAGCCATACAAACTAACGTGCGCTAGAGATTTATCAAATTTAGCGCATGCGTAGTTCCATTGTAAATATGAGTTCAGTCTTACCGACGATAGAAAGGCTTTCATCTCGTGTAATACGTATTCTAGGATTGAACCCGGGGCCGTTTACGCTTCAGGGCACGAATACATATTTGGTTGGCACGGGAAGAAGAAGAATATTGATTGACACTGGAGAGGGTCGAGAAGGCTATCCTGCACTCGTTAAGGAGGTGCTACAGCAACAGGACTGCAACATCGAGCACGTGCTTGTGACTCACTGGCACGGTGACCATGTAGGAGGAATCAGAGATGTGTGTGAGTTGCAGACAGGTAGGGATGTAGTCTGTACAAATTGTTAATTAAATAATAAATTAAATAATAAATTAAATAATGAGTTAAATAATGAGTTAAATAATGAGTTAAATAATGAATTAAATAGTGAGGTAAATAGCGAGGTAAATAGTGAGTTAAATAGTGAGTTAAATAGTGAGTTAAATAGTGAATTAAATAATGAGTTAAATAATGAATTAAATAGTGAGGTAAATAGTGAGTTAAATAGTGAGTTAAATAGTGAATTAAATAATGAGTTAAATAATGAATTAAATAGTGAGGTAAATAGTGAGTTAAATAGTGAGTTAAATAGTGAGGTAAATAGTGAGTTAAATAATGAGTTAAATAATGAATTAAATAGTGAGTTAAATAGTGAATTAAATAATGAGTTAAATAATGAATTAAATAGTGAGGTAAATAGTGAGTTAAATAGTGAGGTAAATAGTGAGTTAAATAATGAGTTAAATAATGAATTAAATAGTGAGGTAAATAGTGAGTTAAATAGTGAGTTAAATAGTGAGTTAAATAATGAGTTAAATAATGAATTAAATAGTGAGGTAAATAGTGAGTTAAATAGTGAGTTAAATAGTGAGTTAAATAGTGAGTTAAATAATGAGTTAAATAATGAATTAAATAGTGAGGTAAATAGTGAGTTAAATAGTGAGTTAAATAGTGAGTTAAATAGTGAGTTAAATAATGAGTTAAATAATGAATTAAATAGTGAGGTAAATAGTGAGTTAAATAGTGAGTTAAATAGTGAGTTAAATAGTGAGTTAAATAATGAGTTAAATAATGAATTAAATAGTGAGGTAAATAGTGAGTTAAATAGTGAGGTAAATAGTGAGTTAAATAATGAGTTAAATAATGAATTAAATAGTGAGGTAAATAGCGAGGTAAATAGTGAGTTAAATAGTGAGTTAAATAATGAGTTAAATAATGAATTAAATAGTGAGGTAAATAGTGAGTTAAATAGTGAGTTAAATAGTGAGTTAAATAATGAGTTAAATAATGAATTAAATAGTGAGGTAAATAGTGAGTTAAATAGTGAGTTAAATAGTGAGTTAAATAATGAGTTAAATAATGAATTAAATAGTGAGGTAAATAGTGAGTTAAATAGTGAGTTAAATAATGAGTTAAATAAAGAATTAAATAGTGAGGTAAATAGTGAGTTAAATAGTGAGTTAAATAGTGAGGTAAATAGTGAGTTAAATAGTGAGTTAAATAATGAGGTAAATAGTGAGTTAAATAGTGAGGTAAATAATGAGTTAAATAATGAGGTAAATAGTGAGGTAAATAATGAGGTAAATAGTGAGTTAAATAATGAGGTAAATAGTGAGGTAAATAGTGAGTTAACTAATGAGTTGAATTAAATAATGAGTTAAATAATGAATTAAATAATGAATTAAATAATGAGTTAAATAGTGAATTAAATAGTGAATTAAATAGTGAATTAAATAATGAATTAAATAATGAATTAAATAGTGAATTAAATAGTGAATTAAATAATGAATTAAATAGTGAATTAAATAATGAATTAAATAATGAATTAAATAGTGAATTAAATAGTGAATTAAATAATGAATTAAATAATGAATTAAATAGTGAATTAAATAGTGAATTAAATAATGAATTAAATAGTGAATTAAATAATGAATTAAATAGTGAATTAAATAATGAGTTAAATAATGAATTAAATAGTGAGGTAAATAGTGAGGTAAATAGTGAGTTAAATAGTGAGTTAAATAATGAGTTAAATAATGAATTAAATAGTGAGGTAAATAGTGAGTTAAATAGTGAGTTAAATAATGAGGTAAATAGTGAGTTAAATAGTGAGGTAAATAATGAGTTAAATAATGAGGTAAATAGTGAGGTAAATAATGAGGTAAATAGTGAGTTAAATAATGAGGTAAATAATGAGGTAAATAGTGAGGTAAATAGTGAGTTAACTAATGAGTTGAATTAAATAATGAGTTAAATAATGAATTAAATAATGAATTAAATAATGAGTTAAATAGTGAATTAAATAGTGAATTAAATAATGAATTAAATAATGAATTAAATAGTGAATTAAATAGTGAATTAAATAATGAATTAAATAGTGAATTAAATAGTGAATTAAATAATGAATTAAATAATGAATTAAATAGTGAATTAAATAGTGAATTAAATAATGAATTAAATAATGAATTAAATAGTGAATTAAATAATGAATTAAATAATGAATTAAATAATGAATTAAATAGTGAATTAAATAATGAATTAAATAATGAATTAAATAATGAATTAAATAATGAATTAAATAATGAATTAAATAGTGAATTAAATAATGAATTAAATAATGAATTAAATAGTGAATTAAATAGTGAATTAAATAATGAATTAAATAATGAATTAAATAATGAGTTAAATAATGAATTAAATAATGAATTGAATAATGAATTGAATAATGAGTTGAATAATGAGTTGAATAATGAGTTGAATAATGAGTTGAATAATGAGTTGAATAATGAGTTGAATAATGAGTTGAATAATGAGTTGAATAATGAGTTGAATAATGAGTTGAATAATGAGTTAAATAATGAATTAAATAATGAATTAAATAATGAATTAGCCAATGAATTAGCTAATGAATTAAATAATGAATTAAATAATAAATTAAATAATAGATTAATAATAATTAAATAATCAATTAAATAATAAATTAAATAATAAATTAAATAATAAATTGATATGATGCAGTCTGCACAAAGAACATAGAACAAACATAGAACATGGATATCTGTCAATATGGATATTTTAATTCATTAAATAATAATTAAATAATAAACATCAATAATTTAAAAATAAATAATTGATAGTCTTTGCACAAATTAACATATCTGTCAACATGAGTATTTTTAGTGTATTAAAAAATAATTCAATAATAAAAAATTGAATAATTAAAAAATAAATAACTAATGGTCTCTGCACAAATTAACATAGAACATGGATATCTGTCAACACGAATATTTTTAATTTATTAAATAATAATTAAATAATAAAAAATTGAATAATTATTAAAAAATAAATAATTGGTAGAATGTACAATGCACCAATGGTAAGACCACGAATAACTAATGGACCGATCATGATCTGAGACTTCTGACATTTAGACGACTGTATTTATAATTTCTTAAAAGAAAAAAAAAGAAAAAGAAATATTGTTATTTTATTAGTTTGCCATCGTAGCATTGCAACATGTGATTTCTGGTAGCGGTTTGATAGAAGAGTTGCTTTGAATGAACTGGACGTTTGTTGATTAATTTTGAAATAATTGATAATAGTGCATTGAATTAATAAATATAAATAAATAAATAATAATAAATAAATAATAATTTTATTTTTAATTTCGGTTTTTTTATTTTTTTATTTAATTTTTAATTAATTTTTAATTTAATTTTTAATTATAAATTTAATTTTTATATTTTATTTTAAATTTTTAATTTAATTTATTATTATAAATTTTATTTTATTTTATTTTTATTTTATTTTTATTTTTAATTTAATTTAATTTTAATTTATTTTTTATTTTTTATGTTTATTTTTTATTATGTGTCGTGCTCAACCAGATCAGTCTGGTTTGTAAAGTCTATTGCAAGCATTATATTTTTTATTTTTATTATTAATTTAATTTATAATAATAAATTTTATTTTTATTTAATTAATTAAATTTACATTTTATTTTTAAATTTTTATCTGGTAAATTTCTAATCTGTTATATTATGTTATAGATGATACGGTCTCGCTCTTTAAATTTCCTAGACTCTCGACACGAGACGAAACAATTGGAGTGAACATTTCTTACTCATTCTTGAATAAAGAAGAGGAGGTTTTTGAGACAGAGGGGGCAACACTGAGAGCCTTGTACACTCCAGGTCATACTGATGACCACATGGCCATCATCCTGGAAGAAGAGAATGCACTGTTTTCAGGAGACTGCATTCTAGGCGAAGGAACGGCAGTAAGTTTGAATATTAAGACTCAATTATAGTGATCTGCAAGTGACAATATATTAGTTATTGATTTCTAATAAATTATTAATTAATTTATTTATCTTTTTGGTAAGGCTAGGTCAACTGAATTTCTTGATGTTTGGATTTTTGACACAAAAACTCAACCGACTGGCTGAAAAATATACAGAAAAACTTGACTATGTGACGTTTGAACATCATCAGTTTTGTTATCCTGCCTAAGCAATGCTTCAGTTTTCAAATTCTAAAACCACTTTAAAAACAAATGCTCAACAAAAAAAAAGAAATTCAGTTTGTGTTCTAAAAATGAGTAAATGTAGGATGGCATAGAAGCTCAGGTCCAAATTTAAATGGACAGCACAATCTTTGAGAGCAGACAATGAGGAGACGACAGTAGTTTGACACACATGAGCAGCAGCAATATTTGTGTACTCAAGAGTAAAGAAACGGTGCTAGGAAGGAGCAGTTTTGAAAGAGACAAGACTGACACATAGAAATGACAGTTGAAGACGGATATGCACTGTGTGAAAGAGCCAACGAAATGTGAAACAAGGGACTTGGAAACAGAGCAGGAACACGAGTACTGTGCTGTGTGTGTAAAAGAGCCAACAGAACGTTGAAACACAGAAACATGCTGTGAAGAGACAAGCAGAACACGGAAGGAGATGTGCGAACACATGCTGGTTACACATACACAGTCACCAATTTTGCCCTCACAATACAAAGCTTTTCACAAAAAATTAACTGTGGATGCGCACATCAACATTTTACTTTTATTTTGGTTGAACTCAAAACTGGACGGGCGAATTCAAGCATCAAGAAATCTAGTTGGTCTGACCTAATTGATATATACATGTATTAGTGTTTGAGTTCAGTGAGCATTGGATGCTTTACCAGATGTGACTCGTACTAAACATCACGATGTGCAACGTTGTTCATTGATTATAAATTGTTTATTAATTTAATTTATTAATTGAAAATAGCTTTTGTGCAGAGTGTATTGCATGTTGGCTAAATATGTAACTTAGTTTGTGGTCAGGTGTTTGAAGACTTATACGACTACATGAAGTCATTGCAACGACTCTCTGCTCTCAACCCAACCAAAATCTACCCCGGCCATGGACCAGTTGTGGAGAATGCCAAAGAGGTTATGGAGGGTTACATAGCTCACAGAAATCAACGAGAAAAACAGGTACGTATTGCAGTTTGGTAGGGAGACAAGGATCAATATGAGACTTTGGTACTTTTTAGATTTTAGATGTGTTGGAATCCGGTGAGCAAAGTGGGTACTCTGCTATGGATCTAGTGAAAGTCATTTATAAGGTTGCTTAGTTAAGTATTGGTATAGTTCATATTGTAGATTCGTTTTTGTAGGACACACCTGAACATCTTCATGTTGCTGCTGCCAGCAATGTTGCTCACCATTTACAAAAATTGTGTAAAGAGAATCGAATATGTAAGTATGGTGTGTGTTTGCTTTGTTTGTTCGTTTGTTTACGTGTGTGTGTGTGTGTGTGTGTGTGTGTGTGTGTGTGTGTGTGTGTGTGTGTGTGTGTGGTGCGATAGCTCAGTACGTTAGAGAGTCATCTAACACACAAGTACTTCTCTCGACTCAGGAGTATAAATGAGTACCTGGTCATTGACTGGGGTCCTAAATGGCCATTGGCTGTGACATGACATCAGCCACTGGGGTCCTGGTGAGACTTCAGGTGCTCACACGACAGTTGGCTTCACACACAAGTCAGTGCTCCTGCGAGTGCCTGGCCTGGCTCCAGGAGTTTGCTAGCACAGGCCCAGAGTTCCCTGAGTAGTTCACAGGGCCCAGCTTAACATCTGGGGGCATGACCTCTGAGAGGCAGCTCCTGACATTTAGGATTTTTTTATTTTTTAGGTGTGTGTGCCTGTCTGCCTATCTGTCTGTCTCACCATTTGTCTGTTTGTTTGTTTATCTGTGTTGGTGTTATATGAAATAGAAGTTGTCAATGTCTTGCTTTTGAACCTGACACGTAGAGTCCTACTCTTGTTTAATTTTTTGAACCACAAATACTTTTTCAATTACACACTTTCCAGTGCATCTCGAATTGCATGTTGTGTCCACTTGAAAGCGTAATCTCAGCTAGAGCAGAATGTCTATTTAAAAAAAGTCTGTTCAAAGAATGGAGCCCGTGGGAAAATTCCCGTATCTCGGCAAGTACACGCCCCCTACGCCGTTGATAATTAGACATATCATTCGAGAGCACGTGACTAGAGCCCAGTTCACAGTACGACGCTGGCACAGCGTCCTACGAGCGTCCTGGACGCTGACAAGGATGCTCACACAAGCGTCAGCGAAGACGCTAGCGCTGCACCATTCACAGTATTGCGGCTGACGAGCGCCATCGCACAAAGAACACGCTGCAACAGTGGTCTGGCGCTGCAAAGTAACCACGTGTGTACAATGTACTCGCGACAGACAGGGACGACGACGTTTTGCTTTTGTTGCGCTGCTGCGCCGTAGTCTCGATCAAGCGTTTTCTTTCATCCTCATGTCCTTGTAGTCCTTTGACTGAACTTGCCAAACGCAGGGAAAACCGCACGCACACTCAATGAAAACTTCCATCGACGAATCAATGATCGATGCCGAACGAATAGAATATCCCGGATACGTCCAGTGACTGACTTTCGATTGGTTGAAACGGAGCACGTGAAGTCATCGGACGCTGGGTGACTTCCGGCTAGGACTCTGGATTAGAACTTTTCTCTATTCCAGCGTCCAGGACGTTCGCACGACGCTCGTGCCAGCGTCATACTGTGAACCGGGCTTAGGTGAAGTCAGATCTCTGGACACATTACTCTCTGTTCGCGTTGACTTTGCACTGGAAGTGACTAATGATGCAGCTGTATTTGTTTACCACACTCAGATGTTACGTGATGTCCCATTAACTGTACATTCTAGAGGTCATATTATAATACAAAGATGTTAGGTAACAGTAGAGGAAGTCGCAGGCTATCAAGAGGAAACAGAATGAGAAGAGGAGTCAGAAATACCAAGCAACTACTTGCGAAACAAGAGCAACTGTAAGTTGATGTCAAGGCAGCGGACCATTTAGTGACCTTGCTAATTGGCTACTTCCTCTATTAGCAGCATTCTTATTTTAAGACCAAACCTTCTTAATAAGTTAAGAATCCTAACGACTCTTGATATGCAAAAGTCTTATCAAACCGCCTGTGTAATACATACGTCGTCCTTACCCTAACTATAGAAAATCCGGGAACTTGCGGCTTTGAACAATACCAAGATCGTCACTGTCTGCCCTATTCCGCAGAAGTTATTACAGATTTTCAAAGCGCAAAGTCAACGCCAACAGAGAGTAACTCTATTGATCCTGGGTTAGTAGATACAGCATGCTTCCGGAAAGAGACTCCTCCCATTCATTACCGACAAAGAATACCGCCAGTAAATGACACCCACGAGACTAATGGTATTAATTGCCGAGCGTAGCGAGGCTTCTAATCCGGGTCGCACAGCAGAAAGGGGCGTGGTCATATGCGGCTCTCTTGGTGTGTGTGTGTGTGTGTGTGTGTGTGTGTGTGTGTGTGTGTGTGTGTGTGTGTGTGTGTGTGTGTGTGTGTGTGTGTGTGTGTGTGTACACAAATCTCAAATTTCTCCTCCCCACGACCACGTTTCATGATAGGACCTACCTTAGAAATCGTTTCCGTGTCCGACTACAGATGAGTCTAAGAACGATTCGTGTAAGTGACCAAACGGCGACGAATAAGCTTCATGAACTTCCGTCGTCCCATCCTTTTGTATTGTAGCTAGGGACTGTGTGTACTTGACAACTAAGAAACACCTTCAGGAGTTGAATGCCACCTACAGTTAACTATTCACGCGTCCCATACTACAATCAATCCTTTACTACACTGTGCTGCATCTATGTCTTGATCACGATCGCAAAACGACGACTACCTATACTAGGCCTATACGTAATCTAAACTACTAGGAAGTTTGCATGTTTGCTTCCATGACAGCTAGGGTTTCAACATATACGTATTGTCTAGCTAGGACTCGGCGTTTCAGTAGACGGTCTGAAAACTCCGTTGAACGTGTTAGGGTAGGTGTTCCTAATTGTGGACACTCCCCGGTAATTTGAGTTACAAACGCTGTTTCTCTGGTAACCTGTAACGGAGAGAGGGAAACATGTTTGATGTAAGCACCAATGTCTAAGCTTTGGAACAATACCTGTACGACTAGAATCGCACAACGTCTGCTAGCGCACTAGCAAAATGTACGGGATAACGTCTGTGAACAGCCCAAACGGGGGTGTATCCTAATTGTGGACAATTTTTCTCCGCCACAGAAAGCGAGTGGGTCTGAGTAACAGCTGGACTAGATACCTGAATGGTTGCCTCACAAGCTGGTATTTTGGGCCGCAATCAAAACCATGTTCTGTTGTGTATCACCACGATCTAGACTCGTCCACGTGTTTTGGCACGTGCTTTTTCGTTCCACCACACACATATTATGTCATGTGACCATTTATTTCATTAGTTAATTAGAAACCGATCCTGTAAATTGTTGCCACCTGCACTGATAATATGGTGTCGAGTAATTAGTCTCACGAGAGTACAACGCTAAACGTCGCCAGCCAACACAAATAACACAAAGCTTTACGCTCTTTCTAGGGACTGTTCAGAAATTAGAGTTACAAAGTAGATCGCTTTCGTTGCAACGAGCGAAATCCTCGCTTCATGAACATTGTAGCTTCACTATCTATCGGTAGCGAATGCACCTTGTACGCGCTCCTGTCGTCTATTGGCTACCATTCACTTCGTACTGAGCAGCTAGAGACATCTCTGTCAATTCCGGCTGGAGAAGACGTCGTTGTCATGATGTCCACAGCAGAGACACTAATGAGTTTGCACCTTGCGTGACGACAACTATTGCTAATTGTAGCACCCTAGCTTCGTCTGCGCCAATCAGTGTGCAGTATTCGCTTACAATAAATGACATCCCACTTCCGCTACGTATTGACCGGCCGTATAACTGCCTGGGCTACTGGTTTATCAAGATGTGAATTGTTCGTGAACATAACAATTAGGCTACTGAAACATATCTGCCAGCCAGAACAAACAATACGTGGGTCTACCGATGCATACGGAAATCATAATGAGTTCTTTCATGCGTGTAGCAAGTGCAGACCTGAGCAAACTAAACTGAGAGTCGTCCTTCTGGAAAAAATTACCGTAGTTAGGCGTCCAGCTATAGAAAGATACTCGCGCGCACAGAACGCTGTAAACTAGCTACATGGTAGAAGGTGGATACGGCTTTCCAGCTTGTCTCCGAACTTCATGCACAAACCTTGCAAGCCAGTAGTTCATTTCTCTGTTGTTCGTAACATGCAGATCATGCACGTACATGTACCGCCCGAGCGCTCCCTCTTCGGTTGGCTGCTTGTTTCTCCATTTCTTCCATGCGTTGAACACTCTAACCGCGCACATGCAGTAGCTTTTGTGGGGTAAGGGGGAACACACAAATCAAGAAACTTATGAAAACTACTGGATGAAATTGGAAACGAGATTCAGAAGACTGCTGATCAGAAACAACATCAACGTCTAGCAGTTTACTAGCTTCCAAAAAATCAATAACTGGCAATTCTGCTGTTTCAATGCCCAAGTCGATTTCAGAACATTTTGCTACACAACCGATTTGAACTTCCGCGCCTAGAGGATATCAAGGCCTCAGCTGGGTGCTACAAGCCGGTTATAGACCTTCTGGCAAGTGTATAAACGAATACACCCCGCTGCGCCCAGCTCGTTAGCACTCGGACTTCGCCCTCGTGCCAACTCGTGGGCGGAGCGGGATGTATCTCGTTTAAACACTCGCCAGCGGTCTATAACCTATACTAACCGTCTAATAGTCAAGGTAATTGCGACTCAATTCATTATAATAGGATCCTACGCGTGCTCTTGTAACAACATTTTCGTCTCTCGTTGCGGTTTTGACCAATCAATACACCGAAAACCTACCACGTGAAGAACTAGTTCTTCACGTGACATAATATGTTACCAGTCCTTCTCCTGGCGAGTGGAACAAAAAGCACGTGCCAAAACACGTGGAGCACGCGCGAGGAGGAGGACTGGGTACGAGTCTACGATTTATCTGCGAAACTGTTAGCACCTACAAGGTTCCTCCCATCACGTCCACAAATTCGAGGTATACGAATCGATCTTTTGTTGGATCATGAAAGTGCCCTGACGTTAGTTAAGCAATTATTGAGTACCTTGGTAAAGTTTTGAGCTTATAGTTACGTTGACTGTAAATGCAAGGGTTACGTGCTAGAGAAGCGCATTATGTGCGTGGAGTGAACGTGTATTTCCAGTCCAGTAGACACGTGAATATCTTCACTCACACTAGATCTAGACATCAGTAATCCACTGACAATCTAGCTGTTTTCACTGCTACTACATTTGGCCACAATAGGGTACGAAATGAGAACGAACAAAGTAGGTGGAATGTCAATATCAGCAACATTCGTAATCCATTCAGAATTTGATTGTCTTCACTGCTACTAGATCTGGCAACAATATAAGACACAAATAGAAAACCTACAAACTCACCTAGGGTAGGTGGAAGGTCAAAACTACCTTGTCTGATATCAATAATCAGCTCTACTAGCAACGCAAAGAGATGTTAGAACCACAGTTTACAGTTCAGACTTTCATCTAAACATGATTGATTGTCTCCTGCATTGTATTGGAGACAGAACACTTGGTTTCTGCAAAAATTGAATGGCACGACGCCATTTTACACAGAGGTGATACACCACAGAACATGGTTTTGATTGCAGGCCCAAAATACCAGCTTGTGAGGCAACCATTCAGGTATCTAGTCCAGCTGTTACTCAGGCTCAGTCGCTCTCTGTAACGGAGAAAACAATGTCCACAATTAGGATACACCCCGCGTTCAAGCTGTTTACAGACGTTATCCCGTATATTTTGCTAGTGCGCTAGCTGACGTTGTGCGATTCTAGTCGTACAGGTACCGTTACGAAGCCTAGACAATGGTGCGTATATCGGACATGTTTCACTGTCTCTTCGTGCAGGCTACCAGAGAAAACAGCGATTGTAACTCAAATTACCGGGGAGTGTCCACAATTAGGTACACCTACCCTACTCACGAACGCGAGGCGCTTACGGATACCGTACAACTATAGCCGCTAGTCATTGTTGTCATTCTCGTCGTCTCCTAGGAGGATCTCTTCACTGTCTGAAGTCCTTCGCACCTACTAATCTTTCTACCGCTCGTTTTTACCACGCCGTCTGACGTTCTGTAATGGTTTTCCACTTTCTGGATGACGTGGTCGACACACTTCTTCCATTTCGCCGCCGTCACATTTTCAACGCCTTCCCTGGCCAATTCGAATGGCAGAAAACTGTTGAACAGGACGAACCCTGACGTACTAAAGTAGATAGATAGTTGGCAGTGAGGGCTGGGTAGCAACCATTGCTCTAATTGCCCATTTATCGATTGTTGTATTACAATCCAGGATGATAGCAATAGTGTAGTTTCCGCCCTATATGTCTTATCTGGTAACCACATTTCCCACGGGCTCTCCATTCTTTGAACGGACTTTTTAAAAGGGTAATCAGGGGTAACTCCGTGAGTAATTTGATACACGCCCGTATATTGCTACGTACGAGTGTTGTAGTCACTTGATCTTACTACCGTATACGGAGCAGTAGCCTTCTACCAATCAGCATGTGGGCGACCATCTCTGAAATCTCAATCGTTCTTGAGATAATTTGGGACTTTCGTCCGGTCGGCACTGCTACTCTTGTGGGTGGGGCAACTTCGTGAACAGAGTTTTGTTCTGGCAACTACGACTTACGAATAGTTGTAACTATTGCTTGCTTGGGTACGTTCTCTACTGCATCTATTGTGGTAGCGACAAATAAGGCATACCTATTAGATCTTTCGTGCCAATCGACTTGCTATGAAACTCATAATCCTACGTCTAGTTTACTAATAGTAGCAGAGATTTGAATCCTAAACTGGAGGTAAGACGCTTCACGCGCGAACAGAGTTAGATATTCACAGAGGTGCCCCGGTCACGGAGTTACCCCGGATGACCCTACTCGGATGACTCATTTACTGATGTTTCTCATGAGAACGCTTCATATGTATGTCCAACTACTCTAGCTAGAGAGAAGAGAACTATTTACTGTATTCTAAAAGTCTCGACAGCAGCTAACACGTGCTGCGGCGAACAGGGACCATCATACTGCTTGCTGTGCTAACGTGCGTTACCCACAGTGTTATCACCACAAGGTAAAACGAATTTTTTATCGGCGGTTTTCGACGTCGCTAGCAAATAGTAGAAAGATGTCAGTTGCTGCGAAATGCTTTAGCATTAGATGTGAGTTTGTACAGGCTACCGTTAGGAGTACACGGAAAACAGCGAAGGAGCACAGGTCTCAATACGGTATTTGATATTCTATTAGCGCTTTCGTCTGCTCGCCGGGATCAAACTGCAGAAGACAGAGAAGTTCGTGTCGATTTATGGACGTTTGATCCTAGAGCGTTGGACTTGTGTGCGTGCCCACGTATCTAGCTAGAGCAATGGGATCAAGTTCGCAAGCATACAGTCGACGTCTGATGTGTGCTCAGACTGGCTTGCTGTTTGGTAGAGTTCTAACGCTTTCAACTATAGTTGCGCACATGCATGTATACAATGACCGTCATGCAGAGCCGTCTACAGACGTATAACCCACGGAGCATGGAGTATCTCTATTTTGTTTCCTGTGTTTTGTCCTGCTTGATAGTTTCAAATGACCGGTAGCTAATGGATGGCATCAATTTCTAAGGGCCGTTCCTGGAGTGCTGCTGTATAGACCCTTTTGTGTGTATAACCATGCACAGACTTAATTGACTAACTCGACCGGCAAAATGACTACGTGGTGTAATGACTGACTTTTGATATTTTCTTTTGTTTGGATAATTGCACGGTTGTCGGTTATCTAGAATTTGTAGACGTAAAAATATACTTGTTTTATTGCATGCAGGTCGTTCTGACGTGGGAGAGCGGTGGACTGTTAGCAAACTGTGACGCTGAGGATGCAGTATGCCAGCAAGCTCGACACGTGGTGAGCGGATTGGTTTACGACAGTGTAGTGTGAACAGTGTGGTTTGATGGTTTGATAGGCGGTTTATTAATTGGCAATACAACCAACGACGTAGCAGCACGTGCATGTGCTATCTATGGACACTTTCCTGTATAGACGCCACCAGTCAGAAAACAATTGTGTACAAAAACAATTGTTGTACACAATTGTCCTTCTATTGTCTTCCATTAATGTATACACACAATTTTTCTATTGTCTTCGCTCTGATTTTATCTCCAGTGGATATATACCGCATGTCTAGTAGAAAAGTCCTATTGTAATATATGAGATTAGATAAGCATGATGCTTCGAATGGAGTTGGCATGGTGCACCTAGACAGCAATTGAAATGTGCAGCAAAATTGTGTTGTTTAGTAGTAATTTACCGGTATAGTACATGTGATATACTGGTATAGTGGAAATCGATGCAGTCCCATTGTGGTATCTTTTACTAGAGGTCGAGAGGAACGTTTTTGTACCATACTGTGTCTCCTTGGGTGCATTTGACCGCTGCTAGACACCCGTCGGTCTCGCTCTGGCGTGCGGTTTGCACTGGCTGGTACCGGTATATATGTATACAGTGATGTTGGGCATGCGATTTCAGCTGCACCTAGATCAGAGCCAGAATAGTATCGGTTTCGACGACGCGAACTGATTGCAACAGGCGATTGGGATCTGCTGGCTTGCCGCTATCAGTGCACGTAGAAACTGGAGACAGTGTGTGGGTTGCTATTAGTCTTCTACGCGTCTAGAAACCGGTCAGTTGTCTAGGCAGAGTGCGTGCGAGCATGTCGAGTGGGTCTGACGTCGGTGTGGATCTTGCGGAGCTTGATACTCAAGCAAGGACCAAAGCGCGTCGCAAACGAGCTGCGCTGAGAGAGCAGAGACGCTCACAGGAGCTCAACAAGGCGTTCGACGAACTACAAAAGTGTCTACCGTTTATCCCTGTGCGTTCACGAGTCTCCAAAAAGACGGTCCTCGAGTTAGCCATCGAGTACATTCGTCAAATGCAAGACCAATTGCTCGACGATTCAGCGAATGGGAGAGGAAAGCTCAACGTGGGCTCGAGCGGCGATGACGTTATCGAAATGCTCTGCGCGTCGGATTGTAGTCCGCAAGGGAGTCAATCGGCGGTGGACGCGAACGCTGCGAGTTCTTCGAGGGATTTGCTCTGTCACCAGCAGCTCGGCGTTTGTCATATGTGTGGCTGTGATGCAGTCGAACATTGCATGTCACCAGTAATCGGTGTGTGCGCAAGTTTTAATTCATAAAAGCTGACAAGTTGTTGTTGTGCTCTAGACGTTGCGTTTGATTTTTATGTATCGAGTAAGCTTGTAATGTATGTACTAGCTGTCGTGCGTGTACTGTATGTGCATGTACTGTATGTGCATGGACTGTTATTTTTGTAATCTGTTTAGTTGACTAATTATTCTGTAGAAAAAGATGTTGAGATGAACGATATATAAGTATTCTTGTCGTTGACGCTTGCCGGAATGGGTTCTTGCTGCTTATAATGGGACCAAATGGGTGTGTTGAAGCCTAGAGTTGTCTGCGGGACGAATTGAAGTGCATGCATTGCACCTGACTGCAAACATTGCTGCACGCTTTTCACGATTCATCGTGTCGTCTTACTTGGCATTGTCAAGACATTGTGAAGAGTGTATACCACACCACTGTAAAGGAGGAGGTCGTGACGGCAGAATAGTTATGGTGGAAACTGCATGGTTGTGTTATCCCGACATTTCGAGTTGTACGGCGTCTAGAAAACGTTACAATACACTGTACAAGAGGCAAAGAAGCAGGTAATACTACAGAGACCGCGTATTATTGCAACGTGCTGCATGGGAAGGAACCGAACGACAGAAAATTTTCGTGGCTTTTGACGTTTCATTGTACGTGTGTAACCCGTATGTATTAATTGTTTCGTACGGATGGCCAATCCAGCCGGTTAGGTATCCAGACGACCGTTACAACGCTGAGCTGCAACTGCGCTCAACTTGTTTAGAGCCTCTAGGAGGCAAGAGATTCAACAAACTCGTACCACCAGAAGGACCAATGCTTCGTCTACCATTTCACGCTTGACAGTAGAGAACAAAGTCTACAAATGAAATCTACCGTCTCTACCTACACTTTACAATAAAGTTGTACAAGTAAAATCCTCTAGCGTATATTTTTCAAATAGTTTACGTTGCATTACCGTCAGTTTGAGGTTGTGAACAATGGCGGATGCAGATTTTTTGGACGGGAAGTCACTGTGAGTACAACTGGTCACGCCACACCTCACTAGCATTGAACTTACTAGTACTGTACATGTACTGTACTATTACAGAGTTTAACACGTGACGACCGCGTCTCCCGGATCCTTCCCGCTATCTGCGGTCTGGCTACGCAAAACTAGTCGCGTCGCGTCGGGAATGCGAGGCTATTTCAGATGAGTCGTCAAGCTCCGTTGTCTTGTAGCGGCCACACACGGCCTGTCGTCGATTTAGATTTCAGTGATGTAACACCGGATGGCTCATTCCTGATTAGTGCTTGCAAGGGTGGGTCCCTGTGTGTGCCAGCTCCAACACGTTGTCAATACTGACTTTGTCTTCTAGATGGCAAGCCAATGCTGCGACAGGGTGAGACGGGCGACTGGGTAGGAACGTTTGAAGGTCACAAGGGTGCCGTCTGGGGGGCAACGTTGAACAGAGAGGCAACCAGGGCTGCAACCGGAGCTGCTGATTTTTCGGCGTAGAGATGCGCACGTGGCGTTGAGTGGTGTCGTCGGGTTATGGTGATTGTTGTGTTTAGAATGGTGTGGGATGCTGTTACTGGTGACGTTCTTCACACGTTTAGCCATAAGCATATTGTGAAAGCAGTCGATTTCTCTAGGGTATAGATAGTGGACATGAATGGTTTAGTTTGCATCGTGGTCTGTCTGTCTGTCTGTCTGTCTGTCTGTCTTTCTGTTTGTCTGTCTGTCTGTCTGTTTGTTTGTCTTGCTGTCTGTCTGTCTGTCTGTCTGTCTGTCTGTCAAGCTTAACCAGCTTCGGCTCTATGCGTCGTCTTCTGATGTTGTGTCATTCCGTGTCGCCCATTTCTTTGTCTTCCTGCAACGTCCGGAGTCTGTACGCAACCATACTCAGCTTTGCCTTTATGCGTCGTCTTCTGATGTTTCAAGTCGTCTCGTCCATTCCTCTGTTTTCCCACAACTTCTGGTGTCTGTACGCTACCTTACTCAGCTTCAGCTCTAGGCGTCGTCCTCAGATGTTCTGTCAGCTCTCCTCGTCTGTTTCTACCTCGCATTGCAACTATTTGTGCGTTCCTTTGCTCTCATTTCTTCCTCTTATGTCTGCTTCATTTGCGGAAAAAATTACTGTACTTGTAGACTCCTTAAAACGTAGAGACCCAGTCTTCTAGAGTTTTAGTCGCTTGACTGAAGAGGACGGGTAGATTTGCCGTTTGTGATATTGTACTTGTAGAGTTCTTGGGGCAATAAAACAAATCTGTCTGTCTGTCTGTCTGTCTGTCTGTCTTTGTGTATATCTGTCTTTCTGTCTTTCTGTTTGTCTGTCTGTCTGTCTTTGTGTATGTCTGTCTTTTTGTCTTTCTTTCTTTCTGTCTTTCTGTTTGTCTGTCTGTCTGTTTGTCTGTCTGTTT
This sequence comes from Corticium candelabrum, assembly GCF_963422355.1. Lineage (NCBI taxonomy): Eukaryota > Metazoa > Porifera > Homoscleromorpha > Homosclerophorida > Plakinidae > Corticium > Corticium candelabrum. The sequence goes on from NC_085104.1 coordinate 1,409,509, forward strand.
GTCTGTCTTTCTGTATTTCTGTCTGTCTGTCTGTCTGTCTGTCTGTCTGTCTGTTTGTCTTCTGTCTGTCTGTTTGTCTGTCTGTCTGTCTGTCTGTTTGTCTTTCTGTCTGTCTGTCTGTCTGTCTGTCTGTTTGTCAATACATATATTTTCAAACATTGAACTATTATACACCATCTAAGCAAAGCAACTAAATACTAGTCTGTCTTTCTGTTTGTCTGTCTGTCTGTCTGTCTTTGTGTATGTCTGTCTTTCTGTCTTTCTGTTTGTCTGTCTGTCTTTGTGTATGTCTGTCTTTCTGTTTGTCTGTCTGTCTGTCTGTCTTTGTGTATGTCTGTCTTTCTGTCTTTCTGTTTGTCTGTCTGTTTGTGTGTCTTTCTGTCTTTCTGTTTGTTTGTCTGTCTGTCTATCTGTTTGTCTGTTGTCTGTCTGTTTGTTGTCTGTTGTCAATCTGTCTGTCTGTCTGTCTGTCTGTGCCTGTCTGTCTGTCTGTCTGCTATTTGCATACTTTTTCTTTCTTATTTGCATTCCATTTGTTTACCTTTTACAAATACTGTGGAAACCCTAAACTATGCAGCACACTCTTATAATCCAAGTGCACTGTACAGGATAGTGCTCTTCTTCTGACCGGGTGTCAAGACAAGATTGTTCGCGTGTTTCGACTGGAAAGTCCTGATGCAGGTGTATTGTAACACATTTGTCGTGCTCCGTTACAACTCATTGTTTTACTGAGTTACTGTGCTCAGAACCTGACATTCTTCAGGGTCACACTCTGCCTCTAAAGACTGTCCTGATCAGTCACGACCAGTCACTTGTGTTTAGTGGGAGTGATGACAAGGAAATACGGTATCGGGTTTTTATTGTATTTGTAGGTGTTGATGATTGATGTGAATGTGGTTGTTAGTGTTTGGGATTTGAGACAGTTGAGGCAGGTACAATCGTTAACTACAGGAGCGGCGGTCTCAGATATACAGTTTTCTAAAGATGGAACATTATTGGTAGCAGTACATGGAAATGAAGTGTCTTTCTGGGATACATCAAGGTATGCCTTTGTCAGTCGGCTGAATATCTGTTTGTCTATCTTTGTCTGTCAGACCGACCGTCCGTCAGTCAGTTTGTCCGTCCGTCAGTCCATCCGTCCCTCTGTCTGTCTGTCTGTCTGTCTGTCTGTCTGTCTGTCTGTCTGTCTGTCTGTCTGTCTGTCTTCTTTCACTATTGAACACAAAAATCAGAATTTTACAAGAACACTATAGGCAAAACTGCTAAGCTAAATGTCCATCTACTGAGACATACAGATCGAATACTACTAAAACTCTAATGAATGATGTTCTGAGTATCTCTTTCATTGTCGTCCAATTCTTCAATTCTGTCTGTCTGTCTGTCTGTCTGTCTGTCTGTTCGTCTCTCTGTCCTTCTGTCAATCCATCCGTCAGTCAGTCCGTAGTCAGTCCGTCTGTTTGTTTGTCTGTCTGTCTGTCTGTCTGTCTGTCCGTCCGTCTGTCCTTCCGGCAATCTATCCGTCAGTCAGTCCGTAGTCATTCCGTCTGTCTGTCTGTCTCCGTCCGTCCGTCCGTCTGTCCTTCCGTCAATCCATCCGTCAGTCAGTCCGTCTGTTTGTCTGTCTGTCCGTCCGTTCCTCCGTCAGTCCGTCAGTCAGTCCGTGGGTCCTTTCATCAATCCATCCGTTCGTTCGTTAGTCCGTCTGTCTGTTTGTCCGTCTGTCCGTTGATCTTCAACTACTATTTGCATGCTTATAGTTTTAACTTGTAGTTTGCTGTAACCGTGATTCCAATGACCTGAACTGCCATGGATAATATTTTTACTTTTAGTGTTTTGTATGTAGAGGTTTGTGTGTAATAAATGATGTCAGTCAGTCCATCCGTCCGTCCGTCTGTCTGTTTGTCTGTTTGTTTGTCTGTCTATTTATTTGTCTGTATATGTATGCATGTACGTTAAACCATTTCGCTTGGAGTTTTAGGGATGCCAATACATGTACGTACATATATGTGTGCATTTTAGGTAACTTAACTATATTTAGTTAACTGGTTTCTTTTCACTGAAATAGCTTTACAAAAATCAAGTCAACAACATTTGCAACAAAACTTTACTCGGCATCTCTTCATCCCGACAAGACGTGTTTTGTTGCAGGCGGAGAAGACTTAAAAATGTATAAATACGATTACGAGCTTCTATCCGAAAAAGGCAAGCCAAACAGCACACACACACACACACACACACACACACACACACACACACACACACACACACACACACGCACTCACACAGACAGACAGACAGACACACACACACACGCACGCACGCACGCAAACGCACACACAGACAGACACACACACACACACACACACACACACACACACACACACACACACACACACACACACAAACACAAACACACACACACAAACGCACGCACGCAGACAGACAGACAGACACACACACACACACACACACACACACACACACACACACACACACACACACACACACACACACACACACCACAACTCTCATAATTTTTTCATTGAATATATTTCATATTGTCTGCATGCAGAGTCCTACAAAGGTCACTTCGGTCCCGTTCACTGTGTCCGCTTCTCACCAGATGGCGAGCTGTACGCATCAGGTTCAGAAGACGGGACCCTTCGCCTATGGCAAAACACAGTCGGAAAAGCCTACGGCTTATGGAAAGCAGCCGAAACAGAGGACACATCTGGTGACACATTATTGTAGTGACTTAGTCCTAATATAGTATGACGTCATAATCATTCAGAAATTGAAATAGAATTACAGATTTCTTTATAAAAGTTGATCATGTTTGATCCTGCCGCCGAGACGTTGCGTCACATGAAGGTGCACTTTAATTCGCCGGATGCGCTCGCTGCACTTCAGTCGTCTCGTCGGGGTCGTCGGGGTGGGCAAGTTGATGGTGATGGTGATGGTGGTGGCTGTAGAGAGGAAGTGTTGAGGGAAAATCGAGAGAGACGTAAGTCGTTGATGAAGTGTGGCTTCTTTTCGTCGGTTTGTCAGCCGTACAAGACGGTGGGTCGATTGTATTTGGACACGCGAGAACTTGTGTATAACCAACTCGGAACGGAACGTTTGGCGAAGGTAGGAATAGATAGGAATAGATAGGAATGTGGTTTATTAGACTTCTGTTTTCTGTGTGGAGTAGTGACTAGAGATATGTAGTTTTAGTTGTTGTTTGTTGTTTGTTGTTACTGTTGTTTGATATTGCTGTTGTTTGTTGTTGCTGTTTGCTGTTGTTTTTGTTGTTTGTTGTTTGTTGTTTGTTACTGTTGTTTGTTGTTTGATATTGCTGTTGTTTGTTGTTGTTTGCTGTTGTCTTTTGTTGTTGTTTGTTGTTTGTTACTGTTATTTGTTGTTTGATATTGCTGTTGTTTGTTGTTGTTGTTTGCTATTGTTTTTTGTTGTTGTTTATTGTTATTGTTTGTTGTTTGTTATTATTGTTTGTTGTTTATAGTTGTTGTTTGTTGTTTGTTATTGTTGTTTGTTGTTTGATATTGCTGTTTGTTGTTGGTATCGTTGTTTGTTGTTGTTTGTTGTTGCTTGCTATTGTATTATCTGTTGTTGTTTACTATTGTTGTTGTTTGTTGTTGTTATTACTGTTTGTTGTTGTTTGTTGTTGTTATTACTGTTTGTTGCTGTTTGTTGTTATCGCTGTTTGTTGTTGTTTGCTTTGTTGTTGTTTGTAGCTGTTATCGTTGTTTGTTGTCATTTGCTGTTATTGCTTGTTGTTGTTTGTTTTTGTATGTTGTTTGTTATAGTTGTTTGTTGTTATTTGTTGTTGTTGTTGTTGTTTGCTGTGGTTGTTTGTTGTTGTTTGTTGTTGTTGTTGTTGTTTGTTATTGTTTGGTGTTTGTTATTATTGTTTGTTGTTATTGTTTATAGTTGTTGTTTGTTACTGTTGTTTGATATTGCTGTTGTTTGTTGTTGGTATTGCTGTTTGTTGTTGTTTGTTGTTGCTTGCTATTGTTATTTGTTGTTGTTTGCTATTGTTGTTGTTTGTTGTTGTTATTACTGTTTGTTGTTGTTTGTTGTTGTTATTACTGTTTGTTGTTTGTTGTTGCTATTACTGTTTGTTGTTTGTTGTTATCGCTGTTTGTTGTTGTTTGCTATTGTTGTTGTTTGTAGCTGTTATCGTTGTTTGTTGTCATTTGCTGTTATTGTTTGTTGTTGTTTGTTGTTGTATTTTGTTTGTTATAGTTGGTTGTTGTTTGTTGTTGTTGGTTGTTGTTGTTGTTTGTTATTGTTGTTTGTTATTGTTTATTGTTATTGTTTGGTGTTTGTTATTATTGTTTGTTGTTGTTGTTTATAGTTGTTGTTTGTTATTGTATGCTATTGTTTTTGTTTGTTGTTGTTTTTTGCTGTTATTATTGTTATTGTTTGTTGTTATTCCTTGATTGTTGTTGTTTGTTGTTGCATGTTGTTGTGTGTTGTTGTTATTGTTTGTTGTTATTGTTTGTTGTTTTTGTTTTTGTTTGTTTTTGTTGTTAACATTTTATGAACGGGACATAGCCAGTCCAACACAAGAAAATATGTTTCAAAGCTGTACGTGTACTGATATCACTTTCCATGTATTAAAAACTATAATTACATTAATTAAATACAAATCACAAATCTAATAAATCATTAATTAACACTAGGCGAGTGTCAGCAAACCGAGGCAACGAGTGAAGTCGCGGTTTGATATCAGAGAGAAGGTCAGCTTGTTAATATTAATCACTAATTAGTAGCCTCTGGTCCACACTCTCTCCCATATGTACTACTGCACGTGACAGATACGGGGACAAACAGCGATAACAACAACAACTAACACCAGCAAACAACAACAACAACAACAAACAACAATAACAAACAACAGCAACAACAAACAACAATAATTATCACAACAAAGAACAACAATAACAACAAACAACAATAAAGACAACAACAAACAACAATAGAAAACAACAATCAAAAACAATAACAACAAACAACAATAACAGCAAACAACAACAATAATTACAACAACAAACAACAACAAACACAAATAACAATAAAAGCAACAACAGCAACAAACAACAATAGAAAGCAACAATCAAAAACAACAAACAACATGACCAACAAATAACAACAACAGCAAACAATAACAAACAACAATAATGACAACAAACAACAATAAAACAACAACAACAAACAACAACAACAGTACCCCATACCTGTCACGTGCAGTATTAGTGAATTACATACGGGAAAGCGTCTGGAACCGAGGCTAATGGCATTGGAGTGTGTCGTGTTGTGTAGGCAGTTGAATTGGAACAGCAAGCGAGTAATAAAAACGAAACGGAATACGAAGAGTTTGCAAGGCATGATCAGTCTACTCATGATCACGAGTCGCAGCGCCTAAAGAGAATGCTGGACGAGTCAGAGAGACGAGTACAAGCAGAGAGAACTGGAAGAACGTGGCTGGAGTGTATGCGTGAGCACGAGCAACAAATGGTGAGATTCGACTATAGAATTTTTATTTTAATTAATTAAATAAATTCTGTTTATAGATAAAGTTTGTTTTGGTATAAAATTTTGCTTTATGTATAAATTTTATGATTTTTAAATTTTAATTAATTAATTAATTTATTATTTATTATTTGTTATTTATTACTTATTATTTATTTATTATTTATTTATTTATTTACATTATTTATTATTTATTTTTTTATTAATTATTTATTTTTTATTTATTATTCATTTATTATTTATTTATTTACTTATTTATTTACATTATTTATTATTTATTTTTTATTTATTATCTATTATTTATTATTTATTTATTTATTTATTTATTTATTATCTATTATTTATTATTTATTTATTTATTTATTTATTATCTATTATTTATTTTTTATTTATTTATTTATATTATTTATTATTTATTTATTATTTATTATTTTATTTATTTATTTATTATTTATTATGTATTATTTATTATTTATTTATTTATTATTTATTTATTTATTATTTATTTACATTATTTATTATTTATTTATTTACTTATTTATTTACATTATTTATTATTTATTTATTTATTTATTTATTATCTATTATTTATTATTTATTTATTTATTTATATTATTTATTATTTATTTATTATTTATTTATTTATTATGTATTATTTATTATTTATTTTATTATTTATTATTTATTATTTAATTTTTGAATTTATTATTTTGCCATGCGTTCCTAGGAGTTGCAGCAAGCCAGAGCGATCAGTATTGAGTGGCTACCATTTCCTCCTGGCCCGAAAAGCAGGCTAAAGACGATTACGATGTTGGTATCGACATTCACATGTGGATCAGCCACAAATGGGATGATGGATGAGATTGTCATGGCTGCAGATGAAGAAAGGTAGGTCACGTGACAACTGGTCCTAGACATGACTGGACGGGGCTAAGGTTGGGGTTGGGGTGGGGAGGGGTGAGATTGGGTGGAGTGGGATTGGGTGGAGTGGGATTGGGTGGAGTGGGATTGGGTGGGGTGGGGTGGGATTGGGTGGGGTGGGGTGGGGTGGGATTGGGTGGGGTGGGGTGGGGTGGGATTGGGTGGGGTGGGACGGGTGGGGGTGGGGTGGGACGGGGTGGGGTGGGGTGGGGTGGGGGGTGGGACGGGTGCTGGAGTCAGGGTTATAGGCCTGGAACTCGTTTATATCTGTGATCTACATATTACAGTATGTGGTCTTCATATAGCACATCAATATCAATCAGACGTGTTGGCATTATGCTTTGTATTAGGATTGGTCTCATACGTATACTGTACTGCACATTCATGTGGGGGCATACCCAAGCATGCTTCCATGTTGTCCGGAAACGACACCAAAAGGTGGGCGTCACCCTTACTGTTAGCACGAGTGTCAAGGTTGCTACACATATGAAGCATCAGTTGACGTGACAACTAAGCTGCTTTGTGTTATTGATATTAATATTAATATTATTTTTTGTTAATATTAACCCAACCATATAAATCCTAGATAGTCCAGTGGCGCACACTGAGAGTTGGTTGGGGGTTCACGTTTCAGCTCTGGAAACGTCATTAATGACATCACTATACACGTGATTTAACAATTACGCTCTCATGTCTAGATTTGCATGCCCAGTAGTGACCCTCATCTGTTTCCCAAAGACGTCTCAAAGGACACTCACACAATATACTTGAGCCATAAATACTTGAGCCATAATCCAATTATTAAGATTTTAAATTTAATCCGTATTAGTTAATTAACGTAATATAGCATACCGCATATAACTTTGGTATGTGACGTCATGCTCCCTTGGATGGGGTGAGAGGGGTGACACACGATCTATGAACAATGTTGTGTATGCATTTGGGTACACCCTGTTATGTACCTGTATGGCTGTGAATGTATGTGTACTAGTCTTACTGTCTGTGTAGCAACGGATTTTTGGACGTATCTTTGTAGGGAAAAAGCTTTCAAGATGCAAAACGAATTCGTCAAGAAAGTGGAAGCCATCTACATGATCATTTGCTGTATTTTCAACATGAAGCAAAGAGACCTGCGGACAAGGGTTAGTGGCCCAAATGCATGGAAAGTAATCCATACATGCAGCCATTTTAACCGTTACTGGATATTTATTGAAGGTTCCTCTGAAATCTAGTAGTCTCAAGCATCTTCAAAGAGACATGTTGTTGACATCTACTGGCCCGAGTCGTTGCCGTCAGTCACCTGTGTGGCCTCTACCTGCTGCTGTTTGTGGTCTAGGAAAGGCGATTGATGCAATAAGTACAAGAAACAGCCCACAAGGAATAGAAAAACAGGCTTCGAGTGTTGCATTGGCACTTGTGGGGTGTGTGTGTGTGTGCGTGTGTGTGCACGTGTGGGCATGTGTGTGCATGTGTGTGTGCACATGTGTGTGTGCATGCGTGCGTGTGCGTGTGTGTGTGTGTGTGTGTGTGTGTGTGTGTGTGTGTGTGTGTGTGTGTGTGTGTGTGTGTGTTGTACGCTTTCAATACTTTCTGTATGAAACATGATTGTATTGCAGTCAGAAAAGTTTCAAAGTTCGTACCAATAATAGCCCAAAACCGAAGGGAGATACATGGGGTGAGTTGCTATCTTCATTGGAATTGTCTGGTAACAGCCCTGTGCTGAGTCAATCTCCAAGGAATGTCACCCGCTCTTGGTATCAAAACTCGAACCGTGCATACGAGGCTAACGCTAACGTCAAACGGTAAGGTTTGAATTTCTATCTTATGAAATTGAAGTTACAACGAGAAATAAATGTGGCAGCCGCGAAAATGAGCATCTCCCTCTTTGGCAGAAGCTGCTTCTAAGTCATCTTGAAGAAGGAGGCAAGATGGTAATATATTTCTGTAAAGACTGATCATGAACTGTTTGTTTTCTAATTGAATAGATGAGATAGGAACAAACGCAAATAGGTAAGCAACGTTTTATGAAATGGTGAGAAACGCGGCGAACAGACTCTGTCACTGATATTGAAAAGATGTAACAGATAGGCAAACATGCAGGCACGCAGTCAGATACAACACTGGAGAAGCACAGCAACACAAACCAACAGAAGAGACAGACAGACAGACAGACAGACAGATAGAGCTAAATGTGCACCACCGAAGAGCCACGACATTGCTATTCAAATTCAAATGATAGACCAGACATTGTGGCATTTGATTCCGACAAGGGTTGCAACGTTGACCTGGATATAGCTCTGGCACACCCTTGGAGCTCTGATATTTTCCAAGGTCATCTGAGTCAGATGGTGCTGCTGCAGAAAGAAGAGAAGAGAGGAAGAAGGCAAAATATGCAAAGGAAAATCTACCAGGTGGATCAACAGTCAGTTTCATTCCCTTAGTTATAGAACATTTTATACGATGGGTTGAGATGGGAAAAAACTTTCTGGATAGGCTAGCCAAGAAGTCACGTGATGAACTTGGTTGACCTAACGCTGCTGAGTTTCTGGACATCTGGAAAAAGAGATTCTCAATTCAACTTCAGAAGTGCAATGCAAAGGTCATCATGAGAAAAATCTCAGCTCTGACAAATGACATTGACTGTACTGTAGATTGCTCTACCCTGTTTTTCAGCCACTAAGTTGGCTCCGGGTAGTCTGCATTGTTCTCTTTTAAGTGTTACATGTTTGTTTGTTTTTAAAATCTAGTCTTAGAAGACTCTCGTAGTTACAGAACTTTATATAGTTACCTTGCTAGCATTGTGTTATAGATGTATGTTTGAAATAAATGTTATTTGACAGACAGACAGACAGATAATTTATTCTCATACAGATTCTACTTGTACATATGCTAGGATTTTTAAAAATACAAATCAGTTCTTGCAAACAACAAAGTCAGGACTTGACTTTGAATATCAAAATCAAATAATCTATCTAAATCACCATAATTAGGTGACAGTTTTGAAAGTTTTCTAAGGATAACTTTGGCATTGCATCTTTGCAGAATTGTAGAAAATGTTTTCTCCAATACGATATGAACATGGAAGCATTAAGATTGGCTTCTGGATTTGCTGACTGTTGTGACAAATGCTGCAAAAAAATTCTCTGCCTTCGTGCCCCACCTCCCAAGATGTTCTATCACAAGAGGAACACATCTTAATACATATCCTCCTGAAACAAGCTCTTCTGACTATTTTTTCATTTTCTTTTCTTCTCTTGTCGCGGCAGCATGACCATTTTGACAGACAGACAGACAGACAACAGACAGACAACAGAGAGACAGAGAAATAGACAGACAGCAGACAAACAAACAGACAGACAGACAGACAAACAAGTAGACAACAGACAGATAGACAGACAACAGACAGACAACAGAGAGACAGAGAAACAGACAGACAGCAGACAAACAAACAGACAGACAGACAGACAGACAAACAAATAGACAACAGACAGATAGACAGACAACAGACAGACAAACAGACAGACAAATGATCATGCACTGCATGCAGATGCAGTCAGGCAGATGCAACGAGCAGTAGAGGCATGATTGGCTGCATTAATGAAAACTAGAGGAATTAATATTAAACTACTTCAAGAAGGTTTAGCCATTCTTAATAATTATTGAGATGCACAGGACGCTGTTATTAAGAAAGACGGTGTACCTACAGAAACGAATTGATGTTAGACAGATTAAGATAGTGTATGCACACACTGCATGAGCATGCGTCATCTTGACTAGAGACAACACATCAGAGACAAACAACGACGATGACGGAGCATCAGCAAGAGAGCACTTTCTCGCTCTGAAACGAAATTTCAAAGATATTGTAGAGAAGTCGGGACGACAACTGCGATCTCAACTCGACCGATACGAAAGGTATGTGCAATACATGCTTTTTTAGTCTGGGTCATCTGCATGCCACTCGTCTACATGTCTTTCATTGTATCCGTCCTTATACGTTTGTCCACTTTGTGCATATTTTGAGTGGTGTGTGTGTGTGTGTGTGTGTGTGTGTGTGTGTGTGTGTGTGTGTGTGTGTGTGTGCACGTGCACGTGTCTTGTCTTTTTCTGTCTTATCGTTGCACTCGGATGTAAACTGAAAGTTGTAGTTGTTCTTGCAGAGAGTCAAGAGAACTGAACAATCTAAAGTGCGAGAAGCTAGAATCTGGATCTCCGTGGAACATGCCTCTAACTATTGTCGACATGCGAGCAGAAGCTCACTCTGAACTGATGAACAGACGAAGAACGTACAATGAGAATCAGAATCAAAACAAAAGCAAGATCAGCAAGTGGTTTGTGATTACTTATTTAATATATTGAACGTATTTCTGTATGCTATGGGTTAGGGTTGCAAGTCTTGAAAAGGAGCTCATGGTCGTATTCCAGTCGAAAATCAAGTGCGAAGGGTCGACTGAAAGGGAAGATACAGTGAAAGCCGTCTTGCAGAAGTTGAGAATGATTTCACAAGAGCAGCTGACAGATATTCAACACGTCAAGGTGCGCCTCATTAATGTCTGTCTGTCTGTTTGTCTGTCAAATTTTATTTATTGAGACACAAACTCTACATTACATTTGTAACACTAAGTGCAAACAAGCTACTGAGTTCAGCTTTAGTGTAATGCAAACTACTTTGATAGTCTTTATTGTATATGTTCTCATCTACTTCTCCAGGGAAGGCACGAGTCAGCTTGTGGACGATGATTTTAGTGTTACATTGTTGTAAGATTTTAAGAATTTTTTCCTCCAAAAACCTCTAAAGTTAGCTTCATTTGTATAGCCTTCAATGTCCACTACATGAAGCAAATGCAAATT
>NC_085104.1:1430815-1440815 GCF_963422355.1 Corticium candelabrum
AGTTTGCTTTCTTTGCCAGCTCTTTCAGGGACGGCAGGAAGTTGTCACATGTATAGGCACGTAAGTAGTATACACTTGGCTGCGCTTCTGTATACGTCGCCATGTTGTTGCTGGGTCTGTATGTTTAAACATACAACACCACATCAGAAACATCAAGGGCATGCTCTTCTTGTATACTACCTCACATGCAAAAGTCATGTGTAACCACTAACGCCACTAATGTGGTTGTAATAGTATGTACAGCATTAGAATGGCGTTACACTAATTGTGATTAGGACGGGTGAACGAGTGGCGTTAGTGCAACAAACTAATCATGATTAGACCCGGTGTGAACACGCTCATAGACTCGGAAGTGAAGACCACATCTGAACAAGAGGTTGTCATAGAAATTGGCTACCTGTATTTCCTCAAATAGCAACCCATGGGTTACTATTTTTAAACTGATTTGAACCACGGGTTACTATTAAAGCAGGGTTACTAATTGAGCACAGGTTACTATTTTTTCAATGCCTGCTGTCAAGGTTCAAGTTGAAGTAACGATCTAGTATTAGAGGAATTAATTAACACACCCTTGACACATGCAAAACTGTCAAGTTATGGTAACCCCTATTACCGTCGCTCAATCGTTCTCGTTTTTCTCTGGATCTTCTCTCAGCATCATTCAGTTTTATCGGAATTCTTTATCCACTGGTGGAGGTTTTGCCTGTTGATCTTGTATTTTGCGGCCACAGCTGTTATCGATGATATCCGAGTTTCCTCCACAGACCTCAATTCTTCGGTAATCGAAAAACATCTCTCTTCACGGACATCGCTCTTGAACGTGTAGACTAAAAATTTGCATGCGTAATGTGCAGTTTCTGACATTCAAGGCACGGGTTACTATGTTTCAAACTAATCAGATCCACGTGTTACTATTCAAAGAAATATGGTCAATGTGGAGTTCAATATGTTTGAGACTGGGTTGGGTAATTATTTATTAAATACGAGACACTGATTCGTATCCTCGAATCCATAAGGGGTTGCCGCACTTTTGCCAATAGATATTTATTTCATCATTTGTTTGGATGAATTTCAATTCATACATTGATCTCACACTTTAATTAATGCAAACGTGTTACAATGCAACTGTGTACACCATTGTCATTGTTACACGATTACAGGCAAGTTTATAAGGGATTTTGTAACTACGATTTGCTACACTGTCCTACTGTATGTACATACTGATGTATGTGTAGACGCTAGTCGATGCATTCGTTTGCATGTATTTCTAACGTTTCAATATCTGAGAATTCGGAGCCACACAGTGGGCAACTGAAACGACGATCATGTATCGTTGATATACAATCGTTGACATGGATTTGAAGCGTGTCGGCGTCTGGGAGTTCTAAGTTGCACACTGGGCAAGTCGATGGTTCCTTACGGTGTTCACTCGGCATGTTGGATGCCATTGGCTGATGAAATTCGTTGTAACCAGAGAATGCTGTGTGCCATGTTCGTGGTTCAGCATCAGCAAGCACACTTCTGTAATCTGGCATCTGATTATCTTTCTGTAGTCGTGCTGCCTCTCGGTTGTAATCTGGCATCTGCCATTGCTCATCCGTCAATCTTCTGACTTTGTCTTTGAGCTGCTGATTCTCTTTCCGTAGTTGTGCTGCCTCTCGGTTCATAAGTTGTGCACTTTCCAGCTCGCATTGTAAACGTTCTGCAGTTTTGACTGCATCTAGTCTCGTCTCACGTTCAGCCTCAAGCTTCATCTTCCACTACACAATCAAGTCTGTGTTACTGATATACAAGAGATTGTCAAACAGAGTGTACTGTACTGTACTGTACCTGTTTCTCTAGACGTTGACTGTTGTCCACCCTGTCTTGTAGTGACTTCGTTAGTCGTTCTACCTCTCTTTCGTTGTCTTCGGCCATATCACCTGCTGATATCAATCGAGCTGTTACTTGGTTGAGATTCTCTGTTGCAGATTGATGTAGTTGAGCTAATTCCTAAAGAGAGAGAGTGAAGTTGACAACAAGTGGGTCACTAGGGAGCTTGAAATACTGACTTCTTTTTCCTTCAGAGTTGTTGTGTGTTGGCTTAGGATTTCCTTGTGTCTGTTGTCTGCTTGATGCATGTCCCTCTGAGCTTTGTCTCGTTCACTTTCCATTTTATCAAAGGCGTCTTGAATTGATCTGGGAGGACAAGCATGTCACACACACACATGCACATGCATGCACACACACACACACACACACACACACACACACACACACACACACACACACACACACACACAAATGGACACACTGCTCTCGTTGCTGGCTGTATTCCTGTAGTTCAGCGCTGTTGGCTTGAAGTGCTTTAATCTCCTGCTTTAGGCCGGTTATCTCAGCCAAATATCGTTGGTTTGCATCTGTCTGCACTTGATCTGCAGCAACACATCGATCAATCACTTCAGTCTTCTCTGACTGCAAATGGCAACGATACTGCTGAAGACCGTCATCAAACTGTGCATCATTATCTCTACAAAACACAACACTGTGTGACATTGTAAGCATCAATGAACTCAGTGCAAGCATCAGTGAACCCACTGATAGTTTCCTTACTGTTCCTCTGTCGTCGATTCCTCAAGTTGTCGTCGTAGTTCTGCCTCTACGAGGTGATGCTCTTTCAAAGTATGATTCAACTTGTCTTGCAGATGACGATTAGCATCCGACAAAAACGTAAACTGCTGTTTGAGTTGTTGGTTTTCACAAAACTGTTGGTTGCGATCCGCCATAACCATGTCAAGTCGATCCTGCAACATGCCAATCTTCGTCACCAGACCGGCATTGTCTTCTTTCAACTGTGTCAACCAGTCTGAATCAACGTGAACCGATTGTGTCGTTGTTGTTGTCCCGACTTTGGCTTCTAGTTCCTTGATGGTTTGTTGTAGGCATGAAATCTCTGATTCTGGTGATTTAATGAGCTGTGGGTGGGTAGTAGGAGTAAAAGGAAGGCTTGCTGTTGTGTAGTTGCTGCGTAGTTGTTTTTCCAGCTCCGTGACTCTCTTGTGGTAATGGACGGCCATATCAGTCTGAGCTTCCATCCTTTCCTGTGCAACTTGTTTCATGTCTCTCTCACTTCTCAACGTAATCTCAAGTTGCTGTAATTGTTCAGACAGAGTCTGTATAGTCATCTCATAGTGTTGTTTGTCAACTTGTTTGTATTGTTGTTGTTGCTTGTCTGCAACTGAATGATGTGTCGTACTGCCACCGAGCTGCTTGTTCTGTGAGTTTATGCGTGTGTCTTGCTCATTCGGAACAACAAAAGGATGCGAGTAAGCATCACAATGCCATTGACATTCAGCTGGAGTTGACATTTTGTCAACTCAAGCAGTAGACGTAGCCTATGTATAGAAACAGTCCATCATTAAATGTCTAATTAATTTATAATTGTAAAGAGAGATGTATAATGCATGTAGTATTGTTTATATTGCACTCTAAAATATGATGACCTAGTCGTCACCGATGACGTAATCCACCATATAATGCAACTTTCGGTTTCGCGATGCTCATAACAGGATCTCTGCTTTCCACAAATGTAGGCTTGTCCAAGAGTGTGAACACATAGATCTGTTGGTTGGTATTATATGAGTGGACTCAAGCTGTTAGGGCAGACCTTAACATCCAGATTAACAGTCTAGAGATTTCTTTATATAATCATATTGCATGCTATGACTCAACACTTATGAATACGTTTGCTATAGACAAAATTACCGCGCTACTGCTGCTTCACCAAAAGTCCAAGTTCGAGCAGAATGTCGAGCTGTCCCGCTTGCTGTTCCAGATGCGTGTGCGCGCGAGTTTTCTTCACTGCGCATGCTCGTTTTCGCCATTGCTCTCGCGTGAGGAATGGGTAAGCATCTTCTTGTTTCTCGAACATCTTCGACTGTGTGGAGTTATTTATAGTTTAAATCATTTAATATATACCGACTAAAGTTGATTCCGACGAGCTTTCTTGTTATTCTGATGAGCGGCAAGGTTTCTAAGTGATGGTTACTTTTCAGGCATTTCTAGAGATAGTTGGCACAAGCGGAGGAAGACTGGAGGTCACAGACCTCAAGTGCGCAAGAAGAGAAAGTTTGAGCTTGGCAGACCGGCTGCTAATACGAAGGTAGGGTCCCCTTGGGGTGGCTCAGTGTGGTGCTGTTGGCATGTGAAGTTTGGTTACAGGTGGGAGCGAAGAGAATTCATACTGTGAGAACGCGAGGCGGGAATACAAAACTGAGAGCTTTGCGGTTGGATGTTGGGAACTACAGTTGGGGATCAGAAGGTTTGTCTGACTTCCTGTGTGTCTGTTTGTTTGTCTGTCTGTTGTCTGTCTGTCTGTCTGACCTGTTTTGCTTTACCTCTGTTGGCTTTACCTCTGTTGGCTTCACCTCTGTTGGTTTTACAGCAATCACTCGTAAGAGTCGAATCCTTGATGTCGTGTACAATGCGAGCAACAACGAGTTGGTGCGAACGAAGACTCTGGTCAAGAACTGCATCGTGCAAGTCGACTCGACTCCATTCAGACAATGGTTCGAGGCCCACTACAGTGTTCCACTGGGCAGAAAGAAAGCCGCATTAAAAGAATTGGTAAGTTGAAAATGCCAACTATCTATGACTATACCAGACGTATATGGCTGTCTGTCTTGTTGTTTGTCTGTCTATGTGCCTGTCTGGTTGTTGAGACAAATGTGAGTGAAGGCATGATGTCTGCTGTAGGAAAACGATCCCGAATCAGAGATCAATAAGAAGAGATCGCGGCATGCGATGGCAAAGATCAAACGTCGTGCGTCTGGAGCAAAAATCGATCCTCATCTAGAAGAGCAGTTCTTGACCGGACGCCTTTATGGTAAGATATCAATGTACAGTACACTACCTAGTTGTGTACATAGGTTGTCAATCACACTTGCATGTAACTGGTCACATGACCTGACGGTACAGCTCTCTGCCTTTTGTGTAACACGTGACCAAAAATAATAATGAAACTTATTGTTGTGGCTGTAGCTTGTGTTTCATCGAGACCGGGACAGTGTGGGAGATGTGATGGTTACATCATTGAGGGGAAGGAACTCGAGTTCTACGCCAAGAAAATTCGTGCGAAGAAGACAAAATAATGGACACATGTTGCTATTGTTGTTCAATAAAGCCATACATCTCTCTCTAAACATCTAGAGTTCTTCTAAAGATCGACGAGTAGAGCAAACTAATTTAACTCTCTGAGTCTCACACACACACACACACACACACACACACACACACACACACACACACACACACATGGACACAACTTGCAGCTTACAGACTAAAGGGTTCACACAGTCTGATCAAGATGTCACCCGAGAGTAATATCAGCACACTGGAAGAATGTTGGTGGAGCATGAGGGTTGTCGGTATAATACTCGACCTGCAGACAACAAGAACAACAAACATAAACACAAAATTTTAAACAAGTTTTTTTACATTGAAAAATACACTCCACCCCCTACAGACATCCAACCTAGCCTCGGCCTCCCAGACCTGTGTAGCACCGATTCAAGATCGTCAATCCCCTACAGACATCAACTCCTACATACATTAACTCCTATCGATATCACCCCTACAGACATCAACCCCTATAGATATCAACCCCCTACAGAAACCATTCCCTACAGACATCAACCCCCTACAGACAGTCACATTAACCTATAGGCAGTCACATCAACCCCTATAGACACCAACAAACCCCCTACATACATCAACCCCTACATACATCAACTCCCTAAATACATCAACCCCTAAAGTACACCAACCCCCAAAGTACACCAACCCCCAAAGTACACCAACCCCCAAAGTACACCAACCCCCAAAGTACACCAACCCCCAAAGTACACCAACCCTCTATGTCCACCAACCCCCTATGTCCACCAACCCCCTATATACACCACTTCTATATACACCAACCCTACACCAACCCCTATAAACTTAACCCCTACTGAGATACTGTTGTTATCACCAACACATGTTGGTTACTGTTTCTAACATTATTTACTATCAGAACAAAAATCTAAACTAGCTCCTAGCCAAGTTATGATCACATTCTCAACATAACTAAGCAAACTGAATAACAAAATGATTACAATACAAACGATAGCATGACTCCATTGGAAGGTCTAGACTGGTCTGGTAATCAACAATGTGTTCACATATTTTTACTTCTGATTGACTAGTAAATCCACAGCCTCACATTCTTCGTACCTGGAGCACAGCGTGTGGAGACGGTTTGTTTGGCAACTTGACCTCGACTGTGTAGAGAGTCAGAGACGGAGCCGACGTATCAGTGATTCGTTTCAGTGTGATAGGATGATCGCCGCGTGTGTCAGTTATGTTGACATTGAAATATCCCTTAAAACAGGCAACCGTATCAAATAAAAGATAAATTAATATTAATAGTATTTAACATAATTAATTATTAAGAATCAATCGGGTTAATTGTGATGTATACAAACACCTATTACTCATAATTAATTAATTAATTAATTACCTCAGGCATGAAATGCTAGAGTAGAGTAACACATGACAGCCACGTCACATACATAAAACCATCACTCATTCCGATGTTTAACACGTGACCAAATAAATAATTAATTAAGTATTTATGGTAATGTTAACAATTAATTAATAAATGAAGTAGCACTAAACGCAAAACCTCGGCTGCTTAACTGTAATTAGTTAGAGCCAATAAAGAGAGTAATAAACCCCCCCCGGATACATCGGTCACGTGTTATGCAGTAGGCGGAGCGAGTAAACCGTACATCACGTGACCGGCAGGCGCTGCTGTTACAGAATTTGCTCTAACGGTTCAAACTGCCGCTGCTTACAGGGTGGTCTTTATCAAAGTGGTCAAGATTTTTCTGAAACGTGAAGCGGTATGTAGCACCAGCTCTACAATAGAAAGGCTATGCATACACTGTGCCGCACACCCGGAACACAACCGGAAGGAGGCCCGCTTACTTGTAAGTCACAGCAGGATGCTCGGGCGGACGATGTCCACACGGTCCGTGCATGAGCGCACAGTCAGACGTGCCTGCAGCAAGAAAGTGACAGCTTAGAACCAAGTCACGCACGACAAATCTCGCGAGCAACGTCGACACTGCAGATATAGGGACCTGGGCTGTTGATGTCCTTCATGGTTCCTCTCTGATGTGGATTGATGAGGCAGACATGAGCGTGAGCGAAGCCAAAAACAAGAAGACACACGACGAGACGCAGCATCGTATCAGCACCGGACAAGACTGTTATACGTCACGTGACGAGTCAAATGTGACCCGATCATGCGTTGGTATGCAAATAGATATCTTGACGATAACAACTAGACGTCAATTGTCTGTTTCGTTTTATTCACACAGCAAGTGACCACGTGACCCTACATGGTGGCAAGAAATAAAACAAAAATCTCTGCGTGATTAGCTCAGACTGCAGGTGAGTGATAGGCTTGAATTAACAAATTAGATTAATTTAGTGCGCATGCGTATTATTCGGTAAGTTTGAGGTTGGAATAATTGTTGAGTATCTTAATTATTTAGTTTCACTTTTTGTCGATTGTGACCACGCCTTTGTTTGTCTAACGTGCGTTACACCAGACTTCCATGACTTGTGTGTGTGTGTGTGTGTGTGTGTGTGTGTGTGTGTGTGTGTGTGTGTGTGTGTAAACAATCTATTAGCATATATAGCATCTCCTCAAACACACACACACACACACACACACACACACACACACACACACACACACACACACACACACACACAACTACTCTGTTGGTAGGCTAGCTTCTCTCCTTTCACTTGGTGTACCCGAGTGCATGCATGGCCCCTGGCCATCATCGGCTTTTCAAAATGTGGCCCCAGGCTATCGTTTGCTTGGCCATTCCTGCAAGATATTTTTGAATGCGTTCTACTGCGTTGGTTTGATGTAAGAAAATGTAGAGACCAACTGCTTTGGTGTCTTTAAAAGTTGCATCAGCTACAAAGAATTGCAGAAACTACATGCCAATCTTGCTACAGACAGCCACCATGCACGCATACAGCAACTAGACAAACGATATACACGATTGCCAGTACAAATCCAATGTCCAAACGCAGTGCAGCAAGCGTTTAGAGTTTCTGTGTTTCCACTGTAGCGATGTCAGCACACTGGTAGAAGGCTTTAGGAGCATTCGGATTGTTAGTCATGTAGACAACCTGTGATCATGACATGTCACAGATGCACTTCAAGTACACAGCGTATGGATGATTTTGGTTAGCTGACCTGGATGACAGCATGAGCCATAGGTTTTTTGGGAAGCATGACTTCGACAGTGTAGAGACTCAGACTAGACGAGTTGGTGTCAGGAATGTTCTTGATCAGGGGTTCAAACTTCATTTCGCCAGCCATGCCAATGCCAAGACTAAAGAAACCCTGCACAATATAACATTATATATCTGTGTGGTGTGTGTGTGTGTGTGTGTGTGTGTGTGTGTGTGTGTGTGTGTGTGTGTGTGTGTGTGTGTGTGTGTGTGTGTGTGTGTGTGTGTGTGTGTGTGTGTGTGTGTGTGTGTGTTATAGAGTCTAGTCTTTGTATTTTAATTGCCACTAGGCAATTTGGTGCTCACACAATTGACCGACCGGAGCTTTTGCGTTGTAGTGATTGAGATTTTTCTGGAATGTGAAATTCTGTTTGCTGCCAGCCCTGCATGCATATACATTAATTAAATACATTGATCCTACTCAACAGCAGAGGATGCATGGATGCGTATGCTTACAAGAATCCCTGAGTAGGCGTCACTGGAGCTTCACCACCGCAGTCCTCTTTCAAGCGCAGACAGTCATTAGCTCCTGTAAATTAATTAATGTCCAAAATGCTGGAAATACGATCGAACAGTTAGATCTATCGATCGTTTTGTTACCTGCCGCGTTCACTCCTGCCATCGTGCTCCTCTGGTGAGGGGAAATGAGGCAGAGATGGGAAAGAGCCAGAGAAATGATGGCAAACGACAAGCACAAACGCAGCATGTTTTCACAAGGACCGACTGTCACATGATGATCGATCACGTTCTGACTCTATGTCTGGCTCTGCCCCCAAATTCCACCATTTGCATTGAAGAGGCTAGAGTTCAGTTGCTAGTTCAAAACGTCTAGAATTCTTACAACATGTGACTTACATATTTACTATACTAACTAATTTAGGGTTTATTGTTAAAATGAACAAAGTAGTGACAAATTAGTGTCATCAGATTATGCATTTGAAGAGATTGACGGTGTCACGTGCGTTGGTGCGCACTTGGGCAGCAAGTGGAGATCAAATTTCTATACAATGACGTTCGTATTTCATTGAAATGTTGAAGTAAAAATTAAAACTTTTTAAAGAGCGCATGGAACATAACGCCTGGAACCTTAGGCATAGAACAGAGTAACGTAAACTACGCGTTGCAGTGGACGTGAGTTGGACACGTTAGTGGGATGGGCGTTACGAGCATTTGTCACGTGCAGCCATGTGTTTAGCTTTAGCCGACAGGTAAACAAAGCGGCTAGCCACGAAGAGAGATTCTGACTTTGTGTTTTTCTTTTGTTGCATGGTAAACTTGATGCTGCAGGTCTGCTGCAGTGAAGGCACAGAATACTTAGCGGCTTTTTCTCTACGTATAATTAGCCACTAGACTTACTGTAATTGATGTAAACGACCCCTACGCTTGAATACGTAATTGAACAGGCTGTAATCGTTGGGACTACCCAATTGACTCGGAACGTGCTCTCTATTAGTAGTGTCCCCACACGCAGTGTTCTCGTCCCCAGTATCCTCACCTGGATCTGGTCCGCTAATCACTACTAATTGCCTAGCATAGCGAGGCTTCTAATCCGGGTCGCACAATAGAAATGGGCGCGGTCCTATATGGGCCTCTATCGAGCTTTTGGTATATATATATATATATATATACATATATATATATATATATATATATATATATATTT
>NC_085104.1:1445815-1470815 GCF_963422355.1 Corticium candelabrum
CAATTAAGCTCTCTAGTTATATTTACTGACAGTGATGGAACTTTCAACTTTAGCTTCAATGCATCAGCTTCGGTAATAGATATGTCATGTCCAATGTATGTACTTGCTAGCATCATCAATCCAACTCTAACTCTCATTACAGGATCAACATTATATTCAAGTAGAGGTGATCGATACTTCACTAAAACTAATAGACATAATCGATATATCAGCGCCTTCCAGTTTGATAAATCAGACAGCAGACTTTAGTGGTTCACGTGCAAATCTTCCAATAACATTGACAGTAGAGTGGCAGTTGTTCTGTGACAAAAACTGGTATGACAACGATTGTGATGAATACTGTGTGGCTCGAGACACAGCAATCCCACCAGCCCATTTCACATGCAACACAACAACGGGACAAAGGATATGCCTCGCAGGTTATGAGAATTCAGACAGAAACTGTTCAACCCGTAAGAAAGGGCCACCACACAATACAAGATCACACTTGTTTTATGACTCTTATTGTGCAGAGATTAATGAGTGTGAATCGACTCCTTGTCAAAATGGAGCTACATGTCATGATGATCTACGAAGGTACAGTTGTCAGTGTCCCAACTACTACACTGGAGGTCACTGTGAGACAGGTACATAAGTAGATACATTTCCACCACATAACATATGAATGTTGTATCTTGTAATTAGCAATTTTTTGTTCATCTTCTCCATGTGAGAACAATGGCACATGTCAAGACTTAACCAACTCGTACAAATGCACATGCCATCGTGATTACACAGGAACAAACTGTGAAACACGTAAAACTCTCACCAAATTCAAATTCCAACTATGTTTCCTCATGTACATGTGTGCTCATAGATATAGACGACTGTGCATCTTATCCTTGCCAAAATGGGGGCCAATGCAATGATGGCATTCTCAGCTACCAGTGTGACTGTAAGGATGGCTATACAGGCATACACTGTGAAACAGGTACAAACTGGAACTTGAGTGCTAGCAGTTTTGAAATGCATTCATAAATCTCCTTCTAATCTTCATAGAGATGAATGAATGTTTGTCCAGTCCATGTGTGCAAGGTACCTGTATGGATTATGTTGCTTCCTACCGTTGCGATTGTAGCCCAGGATACACAGGAGTCAACTGTCAAACAGGTTAGGTCAAGAAATAGAAACTGACTACTAAACACCATAAGGTAAACTTTGAGTAACTCAATTTGGTAGAAATTGATGAATGTTTGTCGAGTCCGTGTCTACATGGTGGTACATGCTCAAATCACATCGACTCATACTCTTGCTCATGTGATGTGGGATACATAGGAGTCAACTGTGCAACAGGTCAGGAACAAGCCAGCACAACTAAACAAGTTATTGTTTAGTTTTTATTAATAGAAATTGATGAGTGCAATCAACATGATTGTGTAAACGGGGCATGCCGAGATCAAATCGGGTTCTTCGTATGTAACTGTACAGCTGGATATACGGGAACAAAATGCGAAACAGGTAAGCTAATGCAATTAACTTGACCATGCAAGTCAAATGAAACAAAATGTGTAGAAATCTTTGAGTGTTCTTCCAATCCATGTCAGCACAGCGGAACTTGTGTGGATATGATCAATGGATATCAATGTCAATGCACAGAAGGATACACTGACAAGCATTGTGACATAAGTATCACCCAAACATTCACATTGCCAAAATGATACGGGCACCGACATTATTGTATTTGATTGTTTTAGATATCAACGAATGTCAGAGCAACCCATGTCAAAATGGAGGCAACTGTCTTGATCTGGTGAACAGTTATCAATGCAACTGCCAAACAGGATACACAGACAGTCACTGTACAACGAGTAAGTCCATGTATTGATCAACTTTATTCTATTTTACTAAAAAGGTGTTTAGATATTAATGAGTGCGCATCCACTCCATGTCAAAATAATGCCACTTGTCAAGACAACATTGGGCAGTTCAAATGTTTATGTCCGACTGGATTCACGAACACTTTATGTCAAACAAGTAAAACACACTTTAATTAAATTTTAAAAATAGATTTATTGATAATAGAACATTAATGATTGTCAACAGATATCGATGATTGTGTCAGAGTGCAGTGTCTCAATGGTGGTTATTGTAGTGATCTCATTGCTGATTATCACTGCAACTGTCCTCTTGGATACACAGGAAAGCGATGTGATGTTGGTAAGAATAAGTGTATTATGACTTTACAATAACTTTTATCATTATCCATTTATTAATCTGTGATTGTTTAGATATCAATGAATGTTTGTCTAATCCTTGTCAGAATGGGATGTGTACACATCAAGTTAATCTCTACAAATGTACCTGCAATCGAGGATACACGGGAACAAATTGTGAAATAAATATTGATGACTGTGCTTCCAACCCGTGTCAGAGCAATGCCACATGCAGAGATGGAGTAAACAGATACTCATGTGAATGTCCTCGTGGATACACAGGTGCCCATTGTGAACAAGGCGAGTACATCACATACTCACCTCATTCAGTGCTTGTAATTCTGGTTCTAATTCAGAGATTGATGAGTGTAAATCCAATCCATGTCAACATGGAGGAAAGTGTGAAGACCACCCTGGCTTCTATGTCTGTACATGTCCAACAGGATATACAGGTCACACCTGTGAAACAAGTCAGTAACATGATAATCTCCTATAAAACATGTAAAAGTAATAGACATTAGCTGTAATTGTTAAAATTTTAGATGTTGACAATTGTGTTAACCACACGTGTCAGAGAAATGCAGTTTGTGTTGATGGTATTGATACATACGCATGCTCTTGTCAAACGGGATACACAGGTCAAGAGTGTGAGACAGGTAATCAACTGCTCATTTTAAGGATATATATATATATATTATTAATTATAAATGATTGAATTAAACGCTTGAGTGACTTTGCTCAAGCAAGATGTCTGGATATGAGATGTGATGATTGCTTCTGCAATGAAATCCATTTATTTTTAACTTGTGGATAGTCCCAAGGCATGGCTACAACTGCAAATCATGCAAATTGAATCTATGTGTATAATGTGTGTACAAACATAACAGGCACTCATTGCAACTAATTTAAAATTAAATTATATACTTGCTATTGCACAAATTGAAGTTTAATTTAATGTTTGTGTATGTACTAATTGCTTATGTTTAAATAACAATGATGCATGTAGAACTGACAGCTAGTAGAGTGGCAGTTGTTGTGTGATAAAAACTGGTATGACAATTAAGGATTGTGGTGAATACTGTGTGGTTCGAGACACAGCAGTCCCACCTGCTTATTACACGTGCAACACAACAACAGGAGAAAAGATTCCTTGTAGCTAGCTAGGTTACAAATATAGAGACAGAAACTGTTCAACCAGTAAGAAAGAGTAACCATAGAATACAACATTATACTTGTTTTATGATTCATATCATTCAGATAAATCAATTGTATGTTACTTATATAGAGCTGTTTAGATATTAATGAGTGTGCATCCACCCCATGTCAAAATAATGCCACTTGTCAGGACAACATCGGGCAGTTCAAATGTTTGTGTTCAACTGGATTCACAGACACTTTATGTCAAACAAGTAAAACACACTTTAATTAGATTTTCAAAATTTATTGATAATAGAACATTAACGATTGTCAACAGATATCGATGATTGTGTCAAAGTGCAGTGTCTCAATGGTGGTTATTGTAGTGATCTCATTGCTGATTATCACTGCAACTGTCCTCCTGGATACACAGGAAAGCGATGTGATGTTGGTAAGAATAAGTGTATTATGACTTTACAATAACTTTATCATTATCCATTTATTAATCTGTGATTTTTTAGATATCAACGAATGTTTGTCTAATCCTTGTCAGAATGGGATGTGTACACATCAAGTTAATCTCTATAAATGTACCTGCAATCGAGGATACACGGGAACAAATTGTGAAAAAGGTCAAACAAAATAAATACAATGTGTGTGTGTGTGTGTGTGTGTGTGTGTGTGTGTGTGTGCGCGTGCGCACGTGCGTGCACACGTATGTGTGTGTGTGTGTGTGTGTTTGTGTGTGTACATTTTGTGTCTAGAGTAACACGTGGACCCGCCCTACAGTGAGATTGTGAGATGGGGCTACTCTACGTGCCAAATAATGGATAACTGGCGGAAGTTAATTTTTACGTTTTCTTTGCTGAGATGTAGCTACTATCTAGTGTTAGCGCTATTCCTACCGCCCATAGGGCAGGTGAGGGCTAGTATATATAATTACATATAAAAATTTTAAGATATAAATTATTTATTAATTATAAATTATTGAATTAAATGCTTGAGTGACTTTGCTCAAGCAAGATGTCTGGTTATGAAATGTGGTGATTGCTTCTACAATGAAATCCATTTATTTTTAACTTGTGGATAGTCCCAATGCATGGCTACAACTGCAAATCATGCAAATTGAATCTATGTGGACAATGTGTGTACAAACATAACAGGCACTCATTACAGCTAATTAAAATTAAATTGTATACTTGCTATTGCACAAATTGAAGTTTAATTTTATGTGTGTGTACGTACTAATTGTTCATGTTTAAATAACAATGAATGCATGTACATGGAGTTTTCTATAGAACTGACAGCTAGTAGAGTGGCAGTTGTTGTGTGATAAAAACTGGTATGACAATTAAGGATTGTGGTGAATACTGTGTGGTTCGAGACACAGCAGTCCCACCTGCTTATATTACACATACAACACAACAACTGGAGAAAAGATGCCTTGCAGCTAGCTAGGTTACAAATATAGAGACAGAAACTGTTCAACCAGTAAGAAAGAGTAACCATAGAATACAACATTACACTTGTTTTATAATTCGTATCATGCAGATAAATCAATTGTATGTTACTTATATAGAGCTGTTTAGATATTAATGAGTGTGCATCCACCCCATGTCAAAATAATGCCACTTGTCAGGACAACATCGGGCAGTTCAAATGTTTGTGTTCAACTGGATTCACAGACACTTTATGTCAAACAAGTAAAACACACTTTAATTAGATTTTCAAATAGATTTATTGATAATAGAACATTAATGATTGTCAATAGATATCAATGATTGTGTCAAAGTGCAGTGTCTCAATGGTGGTTATTGTAGTGATCTCATTGCTGACTATCACTGCAACTGTCCTCCTGGATACACAAGAAAGCGATGTGATGTTGGTAAGAATAAGTGTATTATGACTTTACAATAACTTTATCATTATCCATTTATTAACTTGTGATATCTTAGATATCAATGAATGTTTGTCTAATCCTTGTCAGAATGGGATGTGTACACATCAAGTTAATCTCTACAAATGTACCTGCAATCAAGGATACACAGGAACAAATTGTGAAAAAGGTCAAACAAAATAAATACAATGTGTGTGTGTGTGTGTGTGTGTGTGTGTGTGTGTGTGTGTGTGTGTGTGTGTGTGTGTGTGTGTGTGTTTGTACAAACATAACCATGTAAATCTACAGGCACGCCCACATTAGTTTCATAAGTTAGAGTTTAGGTTTGAGTTTAGTTGACATTTTATGTAGTTTGCCATATCTATCGAATGTCATTGTACTAGAGAATTGGATTAATCTAATAAATATTCTATCTATCTATCTATCTATCTATCTATCTATCTATCTATCTATCTATCTATTGGATATGTCATGGCGTCAGCCACGCAGTAAACGACATCTGTCATTTTACTGTTTTCTCTTTCTTGACGCATTCCACCCTTCATCCCTTTGGTTGTAGAAAGTTTCTTTGTTGCCTACTTGGCAATAAGTGGTTGCTGGATAGTTGTGACGCTTGTCTAGCTATTTTCAAATCATGACTTTGAAGTTTGCCATGCGTCCAAGTCAATCGAAGTCTGTCGCCTGTCCTGCGGATGGTTGTGAGTACCAAGGAGCTGTCACGTGGACCTTGCATCATTTTCGTCAGCGTCATGCTCCAGGTGAGAGGTCTCGAGAGTTCGTAGCTGTGCATGACTTACACCAATGCCCATACTGCCGTCAATGGTTTCATCGTCTTCTGAAACATACTCCTGGCTGCAAGATCTCTCATTCATCGTCACCTAACGAAAATCCAGAAAGGGTCACCCTTTCCTTGGATTCCTGCATCAATGATATGTGTGAAAGTCAATGTGGTGGTCAAGTCGGTTCTTCTTTGTCTTTATCATCTTCTTTAGCAAACAAAGCAAAGGAAAATACAGATAGTTGTTCCTTGAGTGGAAAACCCAGCGATAATCTCAGTTATATTTCAAACTCACTTTCAGAGCCCTTGGATGCCAGAGCATGGTCTCTCATTGAAAGTTTGACGGTCAATGACATTCTTTCTTCTACAGTACCTTGTACTGTGTCTCGAGTTCCCAACGTTGCAGTCTCAGTTTTTCATAAATGTTGTGCTATTCCTCTTGAGAGAATTGCTTCTGATTCATCTGATGCTGTAGCATGGAAGCTTTTGATGCTTGTTCCAAGGATGGTTCTTACCCCTCCTAAGCGTGGTGGGAGAGCAGGATGTCAGGAAATTTGCAATTTGTGTCAAAAATTTCTGGAGTATCGTTGGGAAGAACTACTGCAGTTGAACGCTCCTAGATCAAGAAACGAATCTAAAACGCCAAAAAACCATCAAAGAAATTCTGCTCTTTGTCTCATACATTGTGGTGAGTTGTCTCGTGCAGCTAGAATTCTATGCAGCAAAGGTCTAGCTCCAGCTACACAAGCTGCTGTTGAGAAGTTAGCTTCTAAACACCCAATTCAGCGACAAGTTCCTGAGTATGAGGATCCAAAATCAGATTCAGGCTTGAATCTGAATCAGCAGTCTCTTGCTCGGATGATTAGATCTGTCCCCGTGGTTCTGGAGGCGATCCATCTGGATGGAGATATGAGCATTTACGTGCCCTGATTGCTGATCATCAATTCAGTGACTATCTTAACTTTTAATGCAGTGCTATTGCATCTGGCTAACTTCCTGAAGAAGCCATCTCTCTTTTGTCAGCTTCTCGTCTGGTTGCATTACCGAAAGGATTCAATGATGTGCGCCCAATAGCCATTGCGGAAGTTTTTAGGAGAATTACAGCTAAGGTCATCTGCTCAGAAAAACAGACAGAATTCCATTCTTTCTTCTGACCTATTCAACATGGCGTGGCTACTGAAGGTGGAGTTGAGCTTATAGTTAATCAAGCTCAAGCTTTGATTGAACAACACCCAGATTGGGTAATTTTAAAATCAGACATTAAGAATGCTTTCAATTCGATTAGTCGACAACACATGTTACAGCAAGTATGCAATCATTTTCCAGACGTGTATCCACATGCTTTTAACATGTATGGTCATGTCAGCTCACTTGTGTATACTAAGGGTCATAGTACTGTCATTCTCCAGTCGCAAGAGGAGTCCATCAAGGAGACCCTTTGGGCCCCTCTTTGTTTTCCATTACTATACAACCATTACTCTCTAAGGTGCAGAAGCAACATCCCCGAGTTCAAACTCTGGCCTATTTGGATGACGTCTTCTTGATTGGTTCGCCTGAAGAAACTGTGAATGCCTTTCAAGACCTACAATGTCAGTTTGAGTCAACAGGTCTACTCGTCTCTAAGCAGAAATGTGAAGCATATGCAATGGCTTATCCAGATGAGTGGTCTGTTGACATTGCCATCAACACTTCTGGCATTGACATACTTGGAACCCCAATTGGGACACCTGATTACGTCTTCGCACGTTGCATAGACAAGGCAAAGTCTGGTACTGAACTATGTTCAAAACTACTAGAATTGGACAATCCACAGAGTTCTTTACTGCTACTCAGGCACTGTCACGTTTCTAGTCTCACCATTTGAGTAGAACTGTCATACTGGAACAACTCAATAAAGCTGCTTTGATACATGATGACCAGACATATCAAACTTTTTCTTCAGTCATGGGCTTAGATGTATCAGACCCCGATTCATGGTTTCAGAGTTGTTTGCCTATTAGACATGGAGGGTTTGGTCTCTCCAGGATGCAATCAGTCGCTTCCATGGCATTCCTAGCAGCTTGCATGGGCTCACACGTCCCAGGAACTGTCTTTGCGGTTGAACTCTCTTGAGTTGATTGACAACTTGTTCGAAAGACAGTCTTTTGAAGGATCTCTCTCACACCACCTGTCACTAGCGTGGGCTACTATACAAGAACAAATGCCAGAGAAATCCTTATTAAGTGAAAATCTCTAAGTCAAATTCTTGAAGATCCGGAAAAGTTACAACATCGTTTCACGTGCACAATGGCTGATCAAGATTACAATCTTCTGCTAGGAAAAGAAAACTCACATGAAGTTTCAGCCAGACTTAGATCAATCAGTGGAAAGGGAGCTGGTGCCTTCTTACAAGCAATCCCAACGTCAAACGAGCTTGCACTAAAACTTGACGAATTTTGCCTAGCAGCTTGTTTACATTTAGGGCTTCACCTTCCTTTTCAGGGAATGCAAGATAAGTGCGATTGTGGGACACACCTTGACTCTTTTGGTTATCATCTCATGACATGTAAACACGGAGGAGGTCCCGTTTGGGCTCATGACTCAATTGTAAGCTCTTGGTCGGAATGCTTGAAAGAGCTGGCCGTTCTCCACAAGAAAGAACCAAAACATAGATATCTGAACAATGAGGGTAGACCTGATATTCTCATATGTGACACCGGTATTTTGTCTGATCAGGAGATGGATATTTCACTTGGCCATCCCTGGAGTAAAGAGGTCGTCAAAAATTGCGCCAAACTGAGTGGATTTGCTGCAAAGAAAAGAGAAGAAATGAAAAATGCTAAATATGACAAGATTCTTCCAGGAGGTAGTGCACCAAAATGCATGCCTGTAGTGTTTGAGCACTTTGGCATCTGGGGAGTTTCCGCGCACTTTATCGCTCAAGTCCAAAGATAAAGAAGGACAGAACAACTCTGCTTACTTCAAGACCTACTGGAGACGTCGGTGTTCCGTTACACTGCAGAAACTAAATGCTCGTGTGATGATGAAAAAACTGAACATTGTTCAAGGTGGTTCCATTTTAGATGATGAACTCAGGCGTGTCCAGGCACGCCCACATTAGTTTCATAAGTTAGAGTTTAGGTTTGAGTTTAGTTGACATTTTATGTAGTTTGCCGTATCTATTGAATGTCATTATACTAGAGAATTGGATATATCTAATAAATATTCTATCTATCTATCTATCTATATATGTGTGTATATATATATATATATATATATATATATATATATATATATATATATTTAGCTTTACATATATTATATTTTACAATACCCCAATACCCCAACATCTCTCCCAACATCTCTCCCAACATCTCTCCCAAGTCAAGTAGGCAAATCCCAACTACGAACATCTAAAACTTCTAATTGCATACTTGCATGTAACATCTTTGCGTTGTAGCACCATAGTTTTACAGACAACTGTTCTAATATGTTCTTGAAAGCTCGAGGAAACGGTATCCCACTGATTGATGATGTCTTTGAACATATTCCTTTCAAAGTCTTTAGAGTGAAAGATGATATGAAGCCCAGAGATTCAAAGCTAGTGGATAGAATAGACTACCTGCTGTGGTAACATTGGCTTCATGCCTGGCATATTTTTCAAATTCTGCTGCTTCTGCTGCTGCACCAGGACGGATTGCTGCTTTCAATATATAGGAAGGCTGTAAAGAGTTACGGATTATGACATCGAAATATCCAGGTCGACCATCCATGAAATCTGGATGATATACGTCTCCTGGTCTGCTTGAATCATAACCTGAGCAGTTCTGTTCTTTTTTGACCTGCTTGTTTTCAACAGCAAAGCTTGGAATATTACTTCACAAAGAGCATTGTGACGTTGAATGAGTAGCGGACCTCTAGGGCAGCTGATTAGGTGGTCACCAAACGAATCAATTGTAGCACCACAACAGCATAAAACAGAAGATGGTGGAAGAGGAAATATCGGAATGCCAAGCCATGTCCAGATCGCAATTATGAATTGATGCGGAGGAATGGTGAGGCCTAGATTGGGGTTGGGTAATGCCCACAACCAAGCCCCCGCATGGTTTGCCGAAATTGTGTTCAGACGAGCTTTGTCTCTTAAACTCCCATTTTCCATTAAGGAGTTGAAAACATTGTAATGTAGCTGTTTCTGAATATTCTGTCGAGAAGCTGTGTTGAGATCCAAAGTGTGCATTGCAGGCAATTTCTTTCCAAGAATACTGTACGCTTTATTTTGCATTTAACGTGAAAATCATGATAAAATGATAACCTAAGCTGTTACATATAAACAAGTTTAATTAACGCTAATGAAAACGCGCTAAGTGTTAGACATGCTTATAAAAGTCTTACAGGCCCTAATGAAGTCATGTACACCCTAGCTATATGTTGCACTTTTGCACTCCTAAAAACTTACCAAACTAGAATTTTTAAAACTTTTTCTCTGAAAAAAAGAAAAAGATGTAGGGATTGTATAAAAAGTAACAGAAACAAAATCTATAGATAATATGAAGCAAAGCCAGACATCATTAGTGAATCCTTCCAACCCCCACATTCCCTACATTTTACATTTGGAGGTTGGAAGGATTCACTAATGGTGTCTGGCTTTTGGTTCATATTATTTACAGATCTTGTTTCTGTTACTTTTTTATACAATCCCTACATCCATTTCTTTTTTTCAGAGAAAAAGTTTTTAAAATTCTAGTATACATATACATACATACATAAATTTTCAATAGATAAATAAATAATTTAATTTAATGCTTGAGTGATATCTGCATATGAAAGTGGTGAGTGAGATGTGGTGATTGTTTCTACAATGAAATCCATTTATTGTGAGCTTGTGGATAGTCCCAGTGGCTACCACAATTGGATATTATGACGAAGTTTTCTGTGACTTAGTGGCATTAGACAATGAGACTGCTGCAGGGTTGTCAGTAGCAATTGTAGCTGCAGTTGGTACAGTGTCCGGGTTCATTGTCATTCTGATCGTGGCAGCTACTTTCTGTTTATATCAATGGAAATGCTCAAAAAGGTATAATGTTTTTTTGTAAATTATTAGAATGTTTGTTGTTATTTAGCTTATATCATGACGTTTTCAGAACTGTTGATGGTTCGGCAAGGTCCAACACAACTAACATGGATGAACTGAAACAAACATATATTGATAGGATATATGAGACAGTGGCTAACACTGATGATTACACTGACATGACACATGAGACAGTGGCTAACACTGATGATTACACTGATATGACACATGAGACAGTGGCTAACACTGATGCTTTCTCATCAATTCGATTTTATGAAGAAATATCAGTGGTGGGGACAGTCAATGAATCATATGGTGTGGTAGTTGATCAGAACTAAAGACAACGGATGCTTACAAACTATACAGTGTATGATAGCTGCTCAGTCCTAATCATGTGCGCATGCATGCTCAGTCATTCTAACTAGAACTATAATATACTTAGTGTGGCGTAAGTGATTGTATTGGTTGGTTAACTATATTTAATAATGTGAAATACATTGTCCTTGAAACTTATTCATCCAATTTTAATTGGCTCTACACAGGTTTGGGAGGTCGAGGCTACATTCCTTGAAATGCAGAACACACGCAGTCTTGCCATATTGTAATTATCATTATCTAGCCAACCTGCATGACTCGGTACTCATCTAAGAATGTGTGTGTGTGTGTGTGTGTGTGTGTGTGTGTGTGTGTGTGTGTGTGTGTGTGTGTGTGTGTGTGTGTGTGTGTGTGTGTGTGTGTGTGTGTGTGTGTGTGTGTGTGTGTGTGTGTGTGTGTGTCCATCTATCTACCTGTACATCTAGCTGTCTAACTTCCATTTATGTTTTCATCGCTTTTTGGTGTCCTTGTATGAATTTGATCAAGATTTTAATGAGAAATGAAAAGCAACAAGTTGTGACCACGTTAGTGACGCTTACGGATGACTTTGTCCTTCATCATCATATAACGCTTCTTCATTGATACGAAACGTTCCTATTCAACAAACAACACATGCAAGTTAGTTATTATGTCACAGTACTCACTGTAGTACAAGACACAAGATAATATGGTGCAGTCAATCAGTCTGTCTGTCTGTCAGTTGGTCTGTCCAACTACTTGTCTGTTTGTTATCATCTAGCCTATCTGTATGTGTCTGTTTATCATCCATTTGTCTGTCTGTCTGTCTGTTTGTCTGTCCGTCACTGTCTGCTAATTGAAACATGTCAGCGCGTAAGTCTGGGACTGCGAGGACATGCCCCACCTCCACGTTTTCTCCAAACGTCCATACTTTCCTTCTCACTCGCGCAATGTATTCCTCCAGTTCTCTGGCTTTGGTTCATATTATCTATAGATCTTGTTTCTATTACTTTTTATACAATCCCTACATCTATTTCTTTTTTTCAGGGAAAAAGTTTTTAAAATTCTAGTTCTAATAAGATATCGAGCAGATCGTAAACATCTGAAATTGTAATGCCCGTATGTTATCATTACCCGGATATCAGCTGGTATTCAGTTGATCTCAGTCGTATAATATGTATATTTGTACTGTTGTGGTTGTTGTTTCTTTTAATTGCTGCTATCGCGTGCACTGCGTGCACGTGACATGCGTAATATAATTTTAAGTTTCTGTCGCTGGTGGGCACGTTCCTATCATTCACTTCTAGCTATATATCTCTATCTGTTGAAGAAGGTAAACACAATGTACGTAATTATTAAATTATTGATTGCTAGTGAGTCTACTGTATATATAGACATCTAGAGGCTAAAGCACAAGAGTAGTCTATATGACTGTACAGTAGTGCTTACCAGTTGAGAAAATGATTGATATCAAATGACCTTGGCCATTAATTAATTAATAAACACATTTTTAACGTTGATGACATTGAAAGTTTTAGATTGTAGATTGAATATGGAAATGTAGACAATTAAATAATAACTCCACGGTGAAATCTGATCAGATTGGAGATTTGAGGGGCGGATGCTCTTTAGTTGATTGTTTGACTGAGAATGTTGCTGTTACGACTGGTTTTAGTGTTCTGTTGGACACGTTTGGTAAATGTGGGGTAAAGTAATTAGATCTGTATGGTACTGCATGGCGTTCTAATGCTCTGATGCAAATTTAATGTTTCCACTACGTACTCTACTAGAAATTTGTGCTGTAGGGAGCTGCTGACGGTAACGTGGAGGTTTATTTTGACTATTATTTGGATTTTACTCTAAAACAAAGCAATGGAGATTGCTGTCACCCTCCTGTTGCTGCAAGTCCTTGCACCACTACCCTGGCCTGTGACAACTATGTGTGTTATCTACCTGGCAATACAACTGAACTCTTTCTAATTTGTCAGACAACTGGAGCGCTTCTCACTGCACCTACATGATCCAGTACCTGCAGCACTTTTTACCATAACATTTACACTAAACCAAACGTTGGGAAATGGCATAAGGAACCCCATTTCTTTGTTTTTTAAAGATTTCTGGCCGGTAAGTGAGTTTTGACATCTTCAGTTGAATGTAGGATGACCTTGCAATGTAATGACATGTTGATCATGCTAGGGTGGATTGAATCTGGAAGTTAATGTGTTGAACGATTACACAAGCCCTCCTGCATTGATAGGGTCATTTGAATATGAGGATAGTAGCACCAGCTATGGAGATTTTAGTTCACTAATAATTTTTAAGATTTCACTAAATCAAAATTTCTTGATATTAAGTGGCAAGTGAGATGTAGTGATCATTTCTACAGTGAGGATTGCTCCATATTCTGTAAACCTGTGGATGATGTCAGTGGCCACTATGACTGTTTATCAAATGGAACAAAGAGTTGCCTTCCAGGATGGACAAATCCACAAACGATTGTACTACAGGTGAGGGTAACACACACACACACACACACACACACACACACACACACACACGCACATGCACACGCGCGTGCACACACACACACACCAGCAAAGATCTAGTAATAAAGTTTGCTTGTTTGTTTGAATTCATTTTATGATTAATTAATTGTGAGATGTTTTTATTGCATTTTGTTTAGTTGCAAGTTGTTTATTTTTGATGTACAATTAAACTTGCTCTATTATTCATTTATTTGTTTATTTATATAATTCTTTATTTATATATTCAATTATTTATTGTTTAGGATGTCTGTTGAAGTTTCTACTGCACTTGCTACTTTTCCGGGTGAATTCTTTCTTGTTCCAGTGACTTGGGTGCACGGCCACTTTCCAAATATTGTACAGATTATAGAGATGCCAAGAGGCGGCCATTTTGCAGCCATGGAAGAACCAGAACTGCTGGCCAAGGATGTCAGAAAATTCTGTCAGAAAATTAAGGAGGGGCAGTCAAATTTTGAGTAGTACATGTATGTATGTATTTTGATGCAATGACACAACTAAGAAAGTGCAGTTGCTGTATACATGTACGACTTGTTTAGTTGGCTGGTAGCTAGAGTTGCAATTTCACAGTATGGTAAGTAACACTCACTTCTTGCTTACTAGTTTTTGCTTGAAGCATGACGTTGTGTTATTGTTGTTGTTGTTGTTTTGTGTATACATGTTACATTTTAAATTTGGTGAATAAATGATCAGATTTGGTTTTACTTGTAGTTTATCTGTTATGTTGAGATTTTAGGTATGTAGGCAATTTTAGGGAAAATTTGAAATATTTGTTGTATTGTACTGTTTCTATTATTGGATAAATGACGTCTTGACAGGTTGGAAATGCACTTTTCACGACGGTGTTGCATGTATTCTATTCTAAAATTTGTGTTTTAACACACACACACACACACACACACACACACACACACACACACACACACACACACACACACACACACACACACACACACACACGTATACATATATAGTCTGTTTGTATGTGTTTAAATCTTAATTCGAGACTTGCCAATTTACAATCTTTTTGTGCACTATAATGGGTTGTCCAGCAAACTCCTTTGTCCATCTCGCCGTTAAGTTCTGCAGAGAAAGGGGGAGGATGAGTAGAGTTAATTACCTCACGTGGTTCTAGAACATGTACATCCAATTATTTTAAAGGCAGCTGTGACCTGGAGTACGCGTTGTTGAAACACACGCGTGCTGACAAGCATTATACAGAACTATATATTATAAAGTTTCTTGTCTAGACTGTAGAACTTGAGGTTTGCTATTCTCTAAATAATATACTTTTACATCACGTGCAGTAGGTGTGTATACGTAGGTGTGTGTATTTGTTTGTTTTAGCCACAGTAAACAACATGGTAGCTGCCACGAGTCTGTTTTTCATGCTCTTGTTTTGTGACGTACTTCTTGTTACGGTACTTTACTAGCATGACCAGCAAAGTGCATTTAATTCTCTCTAAATAATTGTTAATTGTTTTTAGGTTAGTGGGGACGGTCGACTACAAGTAAAATTTAAACAGCTCAGCAGCCCATTTAGCTCAAGAGATTTTAACGCTGACTGTTGTGACGGTCAGGTGGCTCCACGTTGCCGTCGTGTGTGTCTTCCAAAGTTTAAGATATGTTACAAAGGAGGAACATCAAGTGGAAGCTGCTTACAAACAATTGAAACAGGATTCTACAATCCAATTATACAACCAGTAAGCTCTCTAGTTATATTTACTGACAATGATGGAACTTTCAACTTTAGCGTCAACGCATCAGCTCCGGTAATAGATATGTCATGTCCAATGTATGTACTTGCTAGCATCATCAATCCAACTCTAACTTTCATTACAGGATCAACATTATATTCAAGTAGAGGTGATCGATACTTCACTAAAACTAATAGACATAATCGATATATCAGCGGCTTCCAGTTTGATAAGTCAGACATCAGACTTTACTGGTTCACGTGCAACTCTTCCAATAACATTGACAGTAGAGTGGCAGTTGTTCTGTGACAAAAACTGGTATGACAACGATTGTGGTGAATACTGTGTGGTTCAAGACACAGCAATCCCACCAGCCCATTACACATGCAACACAACAACGGGACAAAGGATATGCCTTGCAGGTTATGAGAATTCAGACAGAAACTGTTCAACCGGTAAAAAGAGCAACCACACAATACAAGATCACACTTGTTGTATGACTCTTATTGTGCAGAAATTAATGAGTGTGAATCGACTCCTTGTCAAAATGGAGCTACATGTCATGATGATCTACGAAGGTACAGTTGTCAGTGTCCCAACTACTACACTGGAGGTCACTGTGAGACAGGTACATAAGTAGATACATTTCCACCACATAACATATGAATGTTGTATCTTGTAATTAGCAATTTTTTGTTCATCTTCTCCATGTGAGAACAACGGCACATGTCAAGACTTAACCAACTCGTACAAATGCACGTGCCATCGTGATTACACAGGAACAAACTGTGAAACACGTAAAACTCTCACCAAATTCAAATTCCAACTATGTTTCCTCATGTACATGTGTGCTCATAGATATAGACGACTGTGCATCTTATCCTTGCCAAAATGGGGGCCAATGCAATGATGGCACTCTCAGCTACCAGTGTGACTGTAAGGATGGCTATACAGGCATACACTGTGAAACAGGTACAAACTGGAACTTGAATGCTAACAGTTTTGAAATGCATTCATAAATCTCCTTCTAATCTTCATAGAGATTAATGAATGTTCGTCCAGTCCATGTGTGCAAGGTACCTGTATGGATTATGTTGCTTCCTACCGTTGCGATTGTAGCCCAGGATACACAGGAGTCAACTGTCAAACAGGTTAGGTCAAGAAATCGACTACTAAACACCATAAGGTAAAGTTTGAGTAACTCAATTTGGTAGAAATTGATGAATGTTCGTCGAGTCCGTGTCTACATGGTGGTACATGCTCAAATCACATCGACTCATACTCTTGCTCATGTGATGTGGGATACACAGGAGTCAACTGTGCAACAGGTCAGGAACAAGCCAGCACAACTAAACAAGTTATTGTTTAGTTTTTATTAATAGAAATTGATGAGTGCAATCAACATGATTGTGTAAACGGGGCATGCCGAGATCAAATCGGTTTCTTCGTATGTGACTGTACAGCTGGATATATGGGAACAAAATGCGAAACAGGTAGAAAAGGCTGGTAATGCAACTTGACCATACAAGTCAAATAAAACAAAATGTTTAGAAATCTTTGAGTGTTCTTCCAATCCATGTCAGCACAGCGGAACTTGTGTGGATATGATCAATGGATATCAATGTCAATGCACAGAAGGATACACTGACAAGCATTGTGACATAAGTATAACACAAACATTCACATTGCCAAAATGATACGAGCACCGACATTATTGTATTTGATTGTTTTAGATATCAACGAATGTCAGAGCAACCCATGTCAAAATGGAGGCAGCTGTCTTGGCCTGGTGAACAGTTATCAATGCAATTGCCAAACAGGATACACAGACAGTCACTGTACAACAAGTAAGCCCACTATTGATCAACTTTATTATATTTTACTAAAAAGGTGTTTAGATATTAATGAGTGTGCATCCACCCCATGTCAAAATAATGCCACTTGTCAAGACAACATTGGGCAGTTCAAATGTTTGTGTCCGACTGGATTCACCGACACTTTATGTCAAACAAGTAAAACACACTTTAATTAGATTTTAAAAATAGATTTATTGATAATAGAACATTAATGATTGTCAGCAGATATCGATGATTGTGTTAGAGTGCAGTGTCTCAATGGTGGTTATTGTAGTGATCTCATTGCTGACTATCACTGCAACTGTGCTCCTGGATACACAGGAAAGCGATGTGATGTTGGTAAGAATAAGTGTATTATGACTTTACAATAACTTTTATCATTATCCATTTATTAATCTGAGATTTCTTAGATATCAACGAATGTTTGTCTAATCCTTGTCAGAATGGGATGTGTACACACCAAGTTAATCTCTACAAATGTACCTGTAATCAAGGATACACGGGAACAAATTGTGAAAAAGGTCAAACAAAATAAATACAATGTGTGTGTGTGTGTGTGTGTGTGTGTGTGTGTGTGTGTGTGTGTGTGTGTGTGTGTGTGTGTGTTTGTACAAACATGACCGTGTAAATATATACATATATATTCATGAATTTTTAATTGATAAATAAAGAATTTAATTTAACGCTTGAGTGATATCTGGATATGAAAGTGGCGAGTGAGATGTGGTGATTGTTTCTACAATGAAATCCATTTATTTTGAACTTGTGGATAGTCCCAGTGGCTACCATAACTGCATATCATGATGAACTTTTATGTGACTTAGTGACATCAGGCAATGAGACTGCTGCAGGGTTGTCAGTAGCAGTTGAGGCTGCAGTTGGTACAGTGTCTGGGTTTATTGTCATTCTGATCGTGGCAGCTACTTTCTGTTTATATCAATGGAGATCCTCAAAAAGGTATTATGTTTTATATAAATTATTAGAATGTTTGTTGTTATTCAGCTTATATTATGACATTTTCAGAAATGTTGATGTCTCGGTGAGGTCCAACACTACTAAAATGGATGAACTGAGACAAACATATGTTGATACGACATACAAGACAGTGGCTAACACTAATGATTACACTGATATGACAGATGAGACAGTGGCTAACACTGATGATGGTTACACTGAAGCATTCACAGCAATTTGATTATACGAAGAAACATCAGTGGTGGGGACACTGAATGAATCATATGGTGTGACAGTTGATCAGAACTAGAACAATTAACAGACATTTAATTAATTACAAAATGTAATAGCTCAGTCTTGTAGTGCATGTGCTCATGCAGTCATTCTAAAGTCATTTTGAAGTGTGTTATCAACCTAGCAATACAACTGAACTTTTTTCTGACCAGACAACTGGAGTGCTTTTCACTACACCTAATCCAAATTTTTTCATGGTTCATACCATAACATTTACATTAAACCAAATGTTAGGAAATGATGTAAGGAACCCCATTTCTTTGTTTTTAAATGTTCCTGGCAGGTAAGTGAGTTTTGACATCTTCAATTGAATGTAGGATGCATGACCTTGCAATGTAATGACCAAAATCAACGTATATCATGCTGTTGTTATATCAACTCCACGTACTATATGGTTCTGAAATGTGGATGCTGTATCGAAAGCATATCAAGAGCTCGGATCGTTTCCATATGATTGTGTCTACGCAAAATAGCTGGGAGTACATGGCAAGACTTTGTTCCTAATACGGAAGTTCTTAGGGTCTGCAGTGTGAATGCTATTGAAACATTTTTGCTATCAGCACAATTTCGTTGGTCGGGTCACTTAGTTCATATGGAAGATGAGAGAATAGCAAGGCCGTGTTCTATGGAGAAATAAAGGAGGGTGTATGTTCGAAAGGAGGTCCCAAAAAACGGTTCAAGGACAGTCTAAAGGCAAACCTAAAGTCTTGTAACATTAATTCTCAGTTTTGGGAAAAAATAGTTATTGACAGACCATTATGGAGATAAATGTGCTGAACTGCCATTGACCAATTTGAGCAACGTCACTGTGCAACCCTCATGTTCAAGCTACAAACCAGAAAAGCAGGCAGTCATCAAAGCAGCCAATACATCTGTAACATTTGTGTTCACATATGTGGGTCTCGTATTGGGCTCTTTCTTCATGGTCAAAGCCACAATTGAGATTTGTTGAAATCGACAACTCAGTCCATCATCATGACATGTTGATCATGCTAGGGTGGATCGAATCTGGAAGTTAAATGTGTGGAATAACTACACAAGTCCTCGTGCATTAATTAGGGTCATTTGAGTATGAGGATAGTAGCACCAGCTATGGAGATTTTAGTTCACTCATATATTTGAAAGATCTTAGTGAAACAACATTTCTTGATATTAAGTGGCGAGTGAGATGTGGTGATCATTTCTACAATGAGGATTGTTCCATATTCTGTAAACCTGTGGATGATGTCATTGGCCACTATGACTGTTTATCAAATGGAGCAAAGAGTTGCCTTCCAGGATGGACAAATCTACAAGGCAATTGTACTACAGTACAGGTGAGCGGTATCACAAGCACATCTGTGCACACACACACACACACACACACACACACACACACACACACACACACACACACACACATGCCCACACACACACACACACACACACACACACACACACACACATGCCCACACACACGTACAGCTCTCCTTTATATATATATAGGTCAATAATGACATCAAAATTGTTAACATTTCAGATGTTGTTGACAGTTGTGTTAACCGCACGCGTCAGCGAAATGCAATTTGCATTGATGGTATGGATACATACACATGCATGTTCTTGTCTAGTAGGATATGTAAACACAGGTCTACAGTGTGAGATAGGTAATCAACTGCACATTTTTTCAAGAAAGAGATAACATTATACATACTGTATGTATGCCAAATTTGGATATGGACGAGC
This sequence comes from Corticium candelabrum, assembly GCF_963422355.1. Lineage (NCBI taxonomy): Eukaryota > Metazoa > Porifera > Homoscleromorpha > Homosclerophorida > Plakinidae > Corticium > Corticium candelabrum. The sequence goes on from NC_085104.1 coordinate 1,466,272, forward strand.
GTTTGTCCAATCCGTGTATGAACAGAGGAACATGCAAAGACCATACTGCCAGTTACACTTGTAATTGCATCCCTGGATTTACAGACACAAATTGTCAAACAATTGAAGACGATTGCAGTCTCAACCCATGCCAAAATGGTGAAGTAAACAACTACATGTGTCATTTGTACAGCTCCTATTTGTTCACGGGTACTATTTTGTTCACGGCCCTATTTTGTTCATATTTGCCCCTATTTGTTCACCGGGTACTATTTTGTTACGCGTTCTGAACCTGTCGTAGCAGCTCCTATTTTGTTCACGGCCCCTATTTTGTTCACGCACATTTCTTCCTCTCTACTCTCGCTTTTGTGTCAGAAATTTCTTTTCTCCTAGCAAATGTACTCTAGACACGGCAAACTACATAGAAATAGAGTAAAGTAACCTTGTTCTGGGCAGCAAGTTGCCTATTTTGTCAATTTTCACACGAACAAATAGTACCCGTGAACAAAATAGGGGCTGTGAAGAAAACAGGGGCTGTAAACAAAATAGGGGCTGTGAACACTACTAGATCTTGTGAACAAAATAGGGACCAAATAGGGGCTGTGAACAAAATAGGAGCTGTGAAGAAAACAGGGGCTGTGAACAAAATAGGGGCTGTGAACACTACTACATCTTGTGAACAAAATTGGGGACCAAATAGGGGCTGTGAACAAAATAGGAGCTACATGTGAAGAAAAACAGGGGCTGTGAACAAAATAGGGGCTGTGAACACTACTAGATCTTGTGAACAAAATAGGGACCAAATAGGGGCTGTGAACAAAATAGGGGCTGTGAACAAACTAGGAGCTGTGAACAAAATAGGGGCTGTGAACAAACTAGGAGCTGTACATCATTGTTAGAATGGACACAGCGGCCGAAACTGAAGTTGATATCAATAAATGTGATTCTAATCCTTGTCAACATGGTGCAACATGTTCAGATAAAGTAAACGACTACATGTGTCATTGTCAGAATGGATACAACGGCCTGGAACTGTAAAATTGATATCAATGAATGTGATTCCTGTCAACATGGTGCAACATGTCTATCACAACCCGGCAAATATTCATGCGACTGTATTCCTGGTTATCGTGGAGACAAATGTGAGATGCAGATTGCTGAATGTGCGTCAAATCCATGCAGAGAGAATAGAGGAAGATGCATCGACGAGATAAACAATTTCACTTGTGCCTGTGACCCAGGCTAGATGGGGCGTTTATGTGAAACAGAGATAAGAGAATGTTTATCCAACCCATGTCAGAATAATGGAAATTGTATCGAGCTCATCAACAAATACAGTTGTAATTGTCTTCCGGGATACGCGCGGAGGACCTCTGTGTCAATTAGGTAATTACATTGGCACCAATGTTTGCTTGATTACAGTCAAAAATTTGTTTATTTCAGATATTGATGAATGCATGTCACATCCATGCAGAAACAATGGCAGTTGTTGTGATGCAATAAATGGGTACACGTGTTCTTGTGAATCAGCCTACTCGGGAACAAACTGTGAAAAAGGTCAGACAATATACATACAATATATACATACATAATATAATTTTTTAATTAATAAATAAATGATTTAATTAAATGCTCAAATGACTGACTTTGTTCAAGCAAGATACTTGGATATGAAATGGCAAGTGAGATGTCGTGATTGTTTCTACAATGAAATCCATATATTTACTGTGTACATTAATGACTTGCTAGTCCAATTAGCTCAATCAGGATAAAGATGTTTGATTGGACACTGTTGTGTTGGAGCAGTATGTAGCTTACGCAGATGAATGATATTTGCATTGTGTCAGCTTTTGTAAGTGGACTGCAATCCTTTGTTGGATATGTGTTTTGCTTGTGCAGAAGTCCATAACTTGAAATTTAACTCCTAGAAAACGAAGTGTATTAGATATACAACTGGTACAAGTAGATGTATGGATGTCTCGTTTTCTTGTTCTAGATGTGTTCTTTGGAGGCTGTAAATTGAAATTTACTGATCAGCGTATATATGCATCTAGGAAATGTTGTACAATCAAATCTGCGTCATACATTCTCAATTGATGTTGCATGAATTGAAAATATTTTTATGTTATTGAACTCCTAGCTTCTTCCATGTCTTAAATGAGCTAGTCCAAATGTTCTTTGTCATTTGATGAAAGCTCATTCGTCTACATTTTATGGATGTCAGCTTTGGACTTGGAATAAGTGTTGGGTGGAACAGGAACAATGCAGTAAGAAGAATTTGTGAGATCAAAACTCATGCTGGTGTTATGTTGTTTAATTGCCACGTGGTTGCTACCTTTGATTGATATATGCTTGCCAGCGTGCTTGTAAGCGTTTGTCGAAGCTGAGTCCCGAAACCTTAAAAGATGCTTTGTAACTCCTGCAAAGACGTAGCCATTCCATCCACATTGTCATCATTGTTGAATTCTTCAAATGAGGTCGATCATTCATTGTGTGTTATCGGTTCCTGCATGGATGCTCTATGAACTCGATCATCATTTTTCAGTTCCATCAGGGAAATAGAATTGCCCTACAGTGTCCAAAGTTGCAGAGACTTTTCACAGATTATGAAAAGATCAATTAGAGACTTTGTTAGTGGCTCTGTTTCTGAGAGACCGTGCAGTTATAGCTATGGAATGGATGAAAAGATCGACATATGTTGGTTGGGGAAGTTATCACAGCTTTTCTCTTGGGTCTAGTATTTTTCTTCTTTCTCTTTTTGTGTATTTTCTTTTACACCAGGTATTCCTGTGTGTGACATAGCAACGGGCAGTATCGCCGTCTCACTGAGCAACCGCCTGTGGACATGAAAGAGACCTACGGATGGCTAAAGGCAGCGAATCTTCCTGCTGCAACTGAGGGACTGGTTGTTGCTGCTCAAGACCAAGCTCTTCGGACTCGGTACTATGAGCGCAAGATTCTACATCGTGATGTCAGTCCTACTTGCCGCATGTGCAGTGTACGTAGGCCTGGAAACAGTCGACCACATTGTGGCAGGCTGTAGTGCTTTGGCACCAACGGACTACACTGATCGACACAATCAGGTGGCCTCCATCATTCACTGGGATGTTTGTCGCCATTTTGGGGTTCCAGTGGAGAGCAGATGGTACAGGCATCATCCTGATAGGCTTGTGCAGACGGATGACATTACTATGATGTGGGATACCACCATCCCCACTGCCGGGAAGATCAAAGCCAATCGTCCAGACATCTGTCTCAGAAATAGGAAGACAAACACTTGTCTTCTTATTGATATCATGCAGCTGTCCTGCTGACGGCAACATTGCATGGCAAGAAACATGCTGAGAAGATGTGGAAGTACAGCGACTTGCGAGTGGAGATAAGCCGCATGTAGAATTGTCGAACACTGGTGGTTCCGGTGGTCTTGGGAGCTTTGGGCACAGTGCACGCAGGTATTGCACGGTGGCTGGACATTATTCCAGGTCATCACAACCTGCAGCACTTACAGAAAACAGTGCTTCTGGGATCTACTCGGATCCTTCGTAAAGTCATGTCTTCTTTCTAGACAGCCATGATGGTCTAAGTACTTCTGAAGCAGGGTTTGCTTCCGATACTTGTAATAGACTTTACAAACCAGACTGATCTGGTTGAGCACGACATAATAATATTTTGAACTTGTGAATAGTCCCAGTGGCTACCACAGCTGCATATCAAATCAAATTTATTATGAACTTTTATGTGACTTTAATAGTGGCACTAGACAAGGAGACTGTTACAGGGTTGTCAGTAGCAGTTGTAGCTGCAGTTGGTACATTGTCTGGGTTTATTATCATTCTGATCTTGGCAGCTACTTTCTGTTTATATCAATGGAAATGCTCAGAAAGTTATTATGTTTTTTGTAATGTTTGTTGTTATTCAGCTTTTATCATGACATTTTCAGAATTATTGATGACTCGGCAAGGTCCATCACAACTAGAATGGACGAAATGAGACAAACATATGTTGATAGGATGTATGAGACGGTGGCTAATGCTGATGATTACACTGATATGACGTATGAGACAGTGGCTAGCACTGATGTTTTCACAGCAATTCGATATTATGAAGAAACATCAGTGTTGGGACAGTCAATGAATCATATATGGTGTGGTAGTTGATCAGAACTAAGACAACGGATGCTTACAAACTGCATGTAATAGCTCAGTCTTAATGTGCACGCTCATTCATTTTATCTAGAACTACTTAGTGTGGTGTAAGTTATTGTATTGGTCGGTATAATACAAACGACATGCACAGTCCTTAACACACATGCAGTCTTGTCACATAGCTATTTAATTATTGCTCACTGACTCAGTGAGTGATGCTGCATGGTCACTTTGCTTAATTAAAATGCCTTAAACTTTGTGCTTTAGTATGCAGTTGACATCAAACTAGAGAGTTAAACAGACTAAACATATATTAATTTTATTAATTTTATTAATTTTATCCAACATGACAGTATATTCTATCAAGGGCAATTAAGACTTAACTTAGGGGTAAACATACTGCACATCAGGTGATTTGAG
>NC_085104.1:1475815-1480815 GCF_963422355.1 Corticium candelabrum
GTACTGCAGTATGATCATCCTTACTACACTGTGCTGTTTCTACTAACAGTAACACTGTAGATAATCAATGTTTGCTGGTATCAATTATATCCTAGGGATAGAGGTAGAATGTTTATCCAACCCATGTCAGAATAATGGAAATTGTATCGAGCTCATTAACAAATGCAGTTGTGATTGTCTTCCTGGATACAGAGGACCTCAGTGTCAATTAGGTAATTACATTGGCACCAATGCTCAAGTTGCTAGTTTACAGTCAAATTTATTGTCTATTGCAGGTATTGATGAATGCATGTCACATCCATGCCGGTGTATATACATATGTACATGTATGCTAGATGAATTTTAAAAACTTTTTCTCTGAAGAAAAAGAAATAGATGTAGGGATTGTATAAAAAGTAACAGAAACAAGATCTATATATGAACCAAAGCCAGACATCATTAGTGAATCCTTCCAACCCACTAAATGTAAAATGTAGGGAATGTGGCGTTGCATGGAAGGATTCACTAATGATGTCTGGCTTTGGTTCATATTAGGTATCTATAGATCTTGTTTGTTACTCTTTATACAATCCCTACATCTTTTCTTTTTTCAGAGAAAAAGTTTTTAATTATATAAGTGCGTGTCTGCCTGTGGCCTGTCGGTCACGTGATGGTATACCATGGTATCATAAAGCACTGTGCACGAATATGGATTCTAAGTTTTTAGTGCCTATGCAGTTGAATATGCAATGGAATGGCAGTTGGAATAGAACTTGGTTTAGTATAGTCAAAGCCAAAGGTTATCGCACACAGGATATGCGTTGCAAATGTTGGGTTCCCATAGAAATTGTTATGTGTACGTAATCATTTGTCATTTTTACTCTTGTCTGTGCTGTAGGTCGCAAACAATTTCAGACTAGACCTGACAATGGCAATCATGATCAAAATACAGTTCTGGTGATAAACTCTTTCCTAAACGTTTGGCCTTTGTCCATTGTCTCTGGTTGCTATGGACAAGCAATTTCAAATACTGCTTGCTCCGTGATTGTCCCAAACTGTGCAATAGCGTTGATGGTGGTTGTTGGATCAAATCTGCTCGAAAACACAAATTTTTAGCATTCATTTTGGTTTCTTTAATCATCAAAAGAATAGAGTTTGGGTAATTCTAAAGCGTTTTCTTAGTTTTACAGCTGTACCTAACGTACAAAAAGAGATATCCGTGGAGGAGAAGAAGAAAGAAGAAGAGGAACAAAATTGGTGCATGCATGGCCGGGCCTGGTTTCTATAAAACAAACAATAGGATATAGCACACAATGTACAAACATTTTATTTCTTTGATTTTGAGAAATTTTAGTCTTCATTTATTATGTTTTCTAAGCACGCAAAAAGACGACCATGCCCCACAATGCTTCATAACCCTGTACATACAGGGTACTACATATACCGTACCCTGTGATATTGATTAATTAATGTGCTTATCTTTTCATGTGCTACAAACGTAATCGTGTAAACATATACATACATACATACATAAATTTTTAATAAATAAATAATTTAATTACTTGAGTGACTTTGCTCAAGCAAGAATCTGGATATGAAATTAGAGTGGCAAGTGATATGTGGTGATTGTTTCTACAATGAAAATCCAATATTTTGAAATTGTGTATAGTCAGTGGCTACCACAACAGCATATCGATCATGATGAACTTTTATGTGACTTAGTGACATTAGACAAGGAGACTTCTACAGGGTTGTCAGTAGCAATTATAGCTGCAGTTAGTACATTGTCTGGGGTCATTATCATTCTGATCGTGGCAGCTACTTTCTGTTTATATCAATGGAAATGCTCAGAAAGGTATTATGTTTGTTTGTAAATTGTTAGAATGTTTGTTTTTATTCAGCTTATATCATGACATTTTCAGAACTGTTGATGCTTCGGCAAGGTCCAACGCAACTAGAATGGATGAACTGAGACAAACATATTTTGATAGGATGTATGAGACAGCGGCTAACACTGACGATTACACTGATATGACGTCTGGGACAGTGAATGAAGCATATGGTGTGGTAGTTGATCAGAACTAAAGACAACGGATGCTTACAAACTGTACAGTGTATGATATAGCTAGCTGCTCAGTCCTAATCGTGTGCGCATGCATGCTCAGTCATTCTAACTTAAGAACTATAATATACTTAGTGTGGCGTAAGTGATTGTATTGGTTGGTTAACTATATTTTATACTGTGAAATACATTGTCCTGGAAACTTCATTCATCCAATTTTAATTGGCTGTACACAGGTTTGGGAGGTCGAGGCTACATTCCTTGAAATGCAGAACACACGCAGTCTTGCCATGTTGTAATTATCATTACCTTATCATTAGCATGTGCTGTGAAAAGCAACAATGGGTGGGAAAGTGGACAGTAAGGCAATGTGTGTGTGTGTGTGTGTGTGTGTGTGCGTGAGAGAGAGAGAGAGAGGGAGGGAGGGAGGGAGGGAGGGAGGGAGGGAGGGAGGGAGGGAGGGAGGGAGGGAGGGAGAGAGGGAGGGAGGGAGGGAGGGAGGGAGAGAGGGAGAGAGGGAGGGAGGGGGAGGGAGGGAGGGAGGGGGGAGGAGGGAGGGAGGGAGGGAGGGAGGGAGGGAGGGAGGGAGGGAGGGAGGGAGGGAGGGAGGGAGGGAGGGAGGGAGGGAGGGAGGGAGGGAGGGAGGGAGGGAGGGAGGGAGGGAGGGAGGGAGGGAGGGAGGGAGGGAGGGAGGGAGGGAGGGAGGGAGGGAGGGAGGGAGGGAGGGAGGGAGGGAGGGAGGGAGGGAGGGAGGGAGGGAGGGAGGGAGGGAGGGAGGGAGGGAGGGAGGGAGGGAGGGAGGGAGGGAGGGAGGGAGGGAGGGAGGGAGGGAGGGAGGGAGGGAGGGAGGGAGGGAGGGAGGGAGGGAGGGAGGGAGGGAGGGAGGGAGAGAGAGAGAGATTCCTTGAAATGCAGAACACATGCAGTCTTGCCATGTTGTAATTATCATTACCTTATCATTAGCTGTGCTGTGAGAGCAACAATGGGTGGGAAAGTGGACAGTAAAGCAATGAGAGAGAGGGAGAAGGAGAGGGAGAGAAAGCGGGTGGACAAACATGTAGACATACAACTCGGTCAGACTTTGTACTAAATTATAAGCCAACCTAGTTGCATGACTCGGTACTCATTTCATTATAAATCTGTATACATACTTATCTCTACAAATTAAAGTAACGCTAACTACTTGGTTTCCTTTTCGATTGTGGCCGAGCTTCCTTTCCGGCATATTCACGCCAATACTTCACATCGGGATTTAACGCTTCAGGCAAATCTCTAAATAAATCCTCGCTCGTGAGTTCAATAAACCGGTCCACACAAGTTTGAGGAATCACAGAATTTTGATTAAGAGCAACAGCGACGCAATGATTGTCATCAATATAAGACTCTTCGAACATCCAGTCTGGCTGTAAATTTCCATCCTTAAACAATTGTGTCGTACACACGACGTCGGCTCCTCTGTTTGACTCTTTAGTGTGGAATTCAAGCCGCTGGAGATCTATTCCTAGTCCTACACCTATGGCTTTGACGTAGCTCTCTTTGAGACACCAGAACCGATAGAAAACATGCATCTTGTCCCATTCGTCTGTTGGTCGTCGAATGACCTGCCACTCTGATTCAGTGAACTGACGACGCATTGTGTGGAAGTAATCGGGCACGGTTGTCCTGCTTGGCCATTCTATCCTCATCACATCTACACCAATGTCGACATCCGGATGAGAAAAATCACCCGCCAAAACGACCAAGTCCCCGGAATGTGACACGTTGAAAGCCCGGATGTGGTTGGAATCTCCGATTTGAAGGTAAGGTTTTCCTGCGTCGGTTCGTTTCGGGTGCTGACTTTGATGTGGGATGTTGCAGATATCCCGAGCAGCTTTTCTGATCAATAGCCTGCCTGATAGGCTAGATTTCGCATCTTTTTGGTACTTGAATTTCCCGATTCTTTGTTTTTCCTCGGGAATAAGTATATCTGCAGCTTTAGTCCACTCTCTCTCATTTGGAATCCAAGACCCACAGCGGAAGTACCAACGTGCTTTGAACATTATCCGGGATATCGAAGTAAGTCCGGGCTTTTAACCGTTTGGCTACCCGAGACTGTACAGTAGCACGCGGTCCGAGCAAACGTGTAAGTATTCTATTCAAAATTACTGTTAGCTTTTATCCTAATTAGCACTCTGATGTCCCACCTTTAGACCATTGAACGTTCAAACGTTCGAACTTTACGAAAGGGCGTAAGCAAGTCCCGGATAACGTTTCCACGGGAACATTGCCATAACGACCGGAGATGCTGTACCAAGAAAGCGAGCAAGGTCATGAGCAACAGGGCCCTTCAGTCGATTCAGACATTCCAGAAGAGCGCATTAAAGCGCGAAGATTGAGAATACAGGCGCGAATCGAGGCATCCAAACGGTCAGAAACAAAATCAAAAAAAAACGAAACGCAAAGTGAACTCAAATGGCGTACAGGGAAGCCAGTGGTGAGAAAGAAGTGAAGCCTAGAGTTCTGAGTGAGAGTGACCGAAATGCTCTTCGTAAAAGCAGCAAGCAAATTGACCAATCACTGCAGAGAGTGAATCGGACCAAAGCGCAAGGCATTTTGCTTGCTACTAACGTCATATCGGCCAGTGATGCGAGGGAGTCGCATAGGAGGTTGGAGGACGATGACGCCAAAAAGGCGAGGTAATAGTTGGAATAAATGGTGGATATATAAGTAATTTATGTTAATTATGTAATTTTATTAATATTAAATAGTTGTTATTTGGGTTTGTTGTGGTGTTGACTTGTAGGATGGAGAAGCTGACGGCAGAGACGAAAGCGAGTGAAGAGAAATTTGAAGAAGTAAATGGAGATGACTCAGGATGTCTTGAATGATAGACCAACAGACAAGGGTAGAACGGACAGGCAGACAGATGGGCAGGTGGATGCACAGACAGGCAGGCAGATGCACATATGGATGTACAGAC
>NC_085104.1:1490815-1493315 GCF_963422355.1 Corticium candelabrum
TACAAAGAACTGGACAACACTCATTTGGACACACAACTAGACACACAATTGTACACATAACTGGACAGTCATTTGGACATACAACTAGACACACAATTATACACACAGCTGGACACACAATTGCACACACAACTGGAAACACTCATTTGGACATACAACTGGACACACAATTATACACACAACTGGACAACACTCATTTGGACATACAACTAGACACACAATTGTACACACAAGTGGACACTCATTTGGACATACAACTGGACACACAATTATACACACAAGTGGACACTCATTTGGACACACAATTGTACACACAGCTGGACAACACTCATTTAGACATACGACTGGACACACAATTATACACACAACTGGACACTCATTTTGGACATACAACTGGACACACAATTGTACACACAACTGGACACTCATTTGGACATACAACTGGACACACAATTATACACACAAGTGGACACTCATTTGGACACACAATTGTACACACAGCTGGACACTCATTTGGACATACAACTGGACACACAATTGTACACACAACTGGACACTCATTTGGACATACAACTGGACACACAATTATACACACAAGTGGACACTCATTTGGACACACAATTGTACACACAGCTGGACAACACTTATTTAGACATATGACTGGACACACAATTATACACACAACTGGACACTCATTTTGGACATACAACTGGACACACAATTGTACACACAACTGGACACTCATTTGGACACACAACTAGACACACAATTGTACACACAACTGGACACTCATTTGGACACACAACTAGACACTCATTTGGACACACAACTAGACACACAATTGTACACACAACTGGACACTCATTTGGACACACAACTAGACACACAAATTGTACACACAGCTGGACACTCATTTGGACACACAACTAGACACACAACTGGACCCTCATTTGGACACACAACTGGACACACAATTGTACACACAAATGGACATTCATTTGGCCACTCAACTGTGGCTATACATGCTGGTGTGTGTCTTTGTATAGAGCTCAGTCGAAGAAACAGACTATAAAATCGAAACCACAGATTACTGCTCCAAGCCATAGAGAAACCAGGTGGGTGTGTAGTCATGCAATGCCTTCCTGCTTGTCTGTCTACCTTCTTGTGCTTTTGCTTTTTGTAATGTTGGATATGATGTTGTAATTTGCGTCAGAATGGTGTGGTTGCAGTGACAGTTTGCCTGCTGTCGATATCTGGCTACACTGAATGTAGACACTCTGATGCTGATCCAACATGTCTGTTTGTCGTTACGCGGCACAACTGCACCAATCATTTCTTCATCATTTGTTCAGTTTGTCTTTTCATCTGTCTGTCTGTCTGTGTCTGTCCGTCTCTTTCTCCCTCCCTCCCTCCGTCCGTCCGTCCGTCCGTCCCTCTGTCTGTTTGTCTGTGTGTATGTCCCTCCCTCCCTCCCTCCCTCCCTCCGTCCCTCCCTTCGTCCGTCCTTACGTCCCTCCGTCTTTCCGTCCATCCGTCCCTCCGTCTCTCCGTCCGTCTGTCCCTCCCCTCCGTCCGTCTATCCGTCCTTTCGTCCGTTCCTTCCCTTCGTCCGTCCGTCTCTCCGTCCGTCCCTCCCCTCCATCCATCCGTCTCTCCGTCCGTCCCTCCGTCCGTCTGTCCGTCCCTCCGTGCGTCCGTCCGTTCCTCCGTCCTTCCATCCCTCAGTCCGTCGTCCGTCCGTTCCTCCATCTGTTCGTCTGTCCGTCTCTCACTTTGTCTGTCTGTCTGTCTGTCTGTCTGTCTGTCTGTATGTATGTATGTATGTATGTATGTATGTATGTCTGTCTGTCTGTCTGTCTGTCAAATACATATTAAACATTTTACTATAATACAATAATGTACATTTGATGCTAAGTGGTAAATCTCAACGCGAACAGTATCTATGACCTCACCTGTACTACTAAAACAAAAGGCATGTATAGATATTCAACTACACTGAGCATGAAGTGCCCTGAGGTACACAATACATGGAAAAAATTAAATTGCAATCAAGCCAACTGTCTACATATATTGCTATAGACAGTGTAGATGTCTTTTTCGTCAGGACTCTTGCATTACATTTTTGGCGTTGTATTGAGAATCTCTTCCTCCAAGTAGTAAACAACTCCACTTCATTTGGCCTGCCAATCTCATCAGCTGTCTGTCTGTTTGTCTGGCTGTCTGTCTGTCTCTTTGTCTCTCTGTCTCTCTGTCTGTCTGTCTGTCTCTTTGTCTCTCTGTCTGTCTGTCTGTCTCTTTGTCTCTCTGTCTGTCTGTCAGAATACCCCTGTGTGTCAGTTAGCACATTCGTTTGTTTTACTCACCAAATCTCTTGCACTACTGACTGACACACTACACTACTACCTCCATGACTTACACGACTTAACTCTGTTTTCAGTCTCGATCCTGTTTATTGGCAACGAATCAGTGCGGTCATCACACCAGAGAAGGAGCAAATGTG
>NC_085104.1:1498315-1515815 GCF_963422355.1 Corticium candelabrum
CTATTTGTACCTTTGTCACGTGACGTGTATAAGTACCAGTAAATGAAGTTGTGTTCTACTTGCTTTAGGGCTACGAGCGTATGTGTGTGTAGTTGTAGCCTCGGCCTCCCAGACTCGTGTAGCGCCGATTCAAACAATATATATAATTACAGATTATAGGAGGACGATTTTGAATTGGCGCTACACGGGTCTGGGAGGCCGAGGCTAGTGTAGTTGTGTGTGTGTGTGTGTGTGTGTGTGTGTGTGTGTGTGTGTGTGTGTGTGTGTGTAAGTAATTAATACTTACGGGTAAATTGGTACTTAATTGACGTGAAAGTTTTAGTTGAAATATAACACAATATGATTAAACAGTATTTGAGCATGACGAAGCAGGTTTGCGATTTTACTAACATTTTGTGGCTAACGACTAGAGCAAGTATTCTAGTACTGAAATCTGACTCTTTTTCTGCTGCCTGTCAGTCCCACTGTGTTAGATGTTGATACATCTACTCTTTGCCTTGGATTGGTTGGATTAGTTCTTGAGGACTCTGTGCGGTTTAGTTGGGTAAGTTGACTTGCTGAACTTGGACTCAGTATGTCAGTATCATCTATTTCACATGCCCATTCGACGTCATTCAGTAAGTCGTTGTGTGAGCATGGAGATCTACTCCTGGGTTTGTCTGTTTGTTGAGTCAGAGTTGGTCGAACTGTTTGTCTTGTCTGATCACTTTTGCTATAGATGGCTGGTTGTCTGGGCCCATTCCTACCTTTTTGTTGACGCCTTGTGCGTTGACTAGTTTGTCGACTTCTTTGCAGTTCACGAAGTTCTTCAGCTAGTGCAGTACACATTGCTTCCATAGCGTTGTCTTTGCATGCCTCAAGCTCTGCTTGTATCATTTGAAACTCTCGGTCATCATGAGGCCTAGACATAATTAATTAGAGATATAACTTGAGAAATGAGTTTACATTGTATTTGGATGTGTGGTATTTACGGTCAATGTGTTAGGACGCTGTTGTTGGTGCTTTGCATGCGTAGTGAAGAATATGAAGACATGCGTGGCAGTGGCGTAGCCAGGGAAATTTTAGGGTTCAAATTTAATGTTAATTTGTTTGAAATTAATATTAATGTTTTTAAAATTATTAATTTGTTTAAAATTAATATTAATTTTATTAACTCGCACGCTACTGTTTATACTAGAGATATATGTTGCCAATTGCTTAACCTTACCGTTTTGCTTCCCAGCTAGTCGCAAAGTCAAAGGACGTAAATTCATATCAACTACTAGGAAATTGCTCTAATATCCCCATTGTAACCCAAAGAACTGTACATGTAGTACGCAAATTTACTTATCATCTCGGTACTGTATAATTATGTACATAAAATCACTCTATTTAACTATTGGACTAAACAAAATAGATGATCAACCCCCCTAAATTTTGGGGTGCTGAACCCCCAGAACTCCCAAAGAACCGCCCTAGCTACACCACTGTGCGTGGTTGTAGTATGGCTCAGTTGCTAGGCACCAATTTGGTTTACTTATCATGTCAATTAACTAAAATAACTAGAGATGTATAGTGTAGTACTTACCTGCTAGAGACCGTGAATCGATGTCTTTCTGCCAGCTTTATTTCTCGTTCGATTTCTTCTAGTTCGTCGACCAACTGTTTCTTCAATTTTTCTGTTTCGTCGATTTCCGCCTCGGTCAGTGTTATGACATCTTTCATATTGCTCACTTCAGTTACCTTCTCTGTAACCGCACTGACGTCACCATCACAGTTTTTCAATTCTTTCTCTAATACTTCGATTCGAAGCTTTGACTGATTGTCCAGCTGCACTTTGCCGTCTCCCGTCAAATCGTATCTCTGACAGAAATTAGACATTTTATTCAACATATGCAGTCTCTCTTGCCTTTTCCGCTCTTCCACTTCAGTGAGCTTCGCTGCAGTCCTTTTCTCTTCCTCTCTCAATCGTTTCAGCTGCTCGTGCATTGCAGTTTGTCGCGCTACTCCACATTTTGCGTCCAGTTGAAACTCTTCGAGTTGCTTTCGTGTCGTTTCGACGGACTTTGTGAGTGTTTCGACTTCTTCGACTAGAATTTGATATTGCTTTTGTTGCTCATGAGTTTCTGTGTTGAGTGACTTGATTTGGGTGATTCTATCATGAAACTTCTGTTCAGAAGTAAGGATTTTGTCGAACAATTCACTCAATGCGTTAGACATTATTGTCTCAGTCAGACTACTGTTTAGTACGAGTCAGAACACCGCACGACAGTAATGCTTGACACGTGACTACAATCAGAAAATTATTTAAGAACCTAACGCGCGCTACAATTGTGTGTGTCATAGCAATAACAACAATTTATCTAGCGACTAACAGAATAACGTGTAATTAATTATTAGTTAGTTAATTATAACATACACGGTGAGCACAGAATTAACTAATATATCTAGATAATACGTTTTCAGCTTCTCTTAGTAATAAAGCGCGCTAACAGTGAATGGCACAACGCATGCTCAGTTAATCAAGAGATGGCGACAGGAGCTAACTCAACACCTCTCGGTCGTCTTCACCCGGTCTTGGCTGGAAAGGGCTCGGGAGCTGGTCCATTAGGCAACGCACCTAACTCTGATCTTAGGTCGCACATCGAAGCCGCCAAACGAGCAGCGGAAATTGCCGCCAGCAGTATGTCGTCTTTCCCAGCCTATCTGTGTGTTTCGGTGTTCAATTGTGTCTTCATAATAAGCGCAGATCCTGTCTATGTCTTCAGATTGTCATCGCGAGCTGATGCTCGGCGTCTCAGGGTGGGGCCCTCTTTGGGGTTACCTTCCGAGCTAATTCTTTTTACGTTCAGATTATTGCGATGAAAACAAACTCGTGATTTGTATTCAGTTAGGTTTAATTGGACGTAGCTTTCTCAGACGACTGCAGAAAAACAGTCGCAGGTTGTGATGAGTGAGTCTAGTATACATACGGGATATTGGCGTTAACTAGAATGACTCATCCGTCTTCACTGCAGCGTTGAATTTTGTTTATTGTGTTTGTAATACGTCTATGTCTGTGTAAGACCATGTTTCTTGTTGATTTAAAGACTTAGATATCAACAAGAAGAAGAAGAAGAAGAGCCGATGGGCACAGGATGAGGCGAGGACGATTATTCCTGGAATGCCGACAAGCATTCCAATCAATATGTCAGCGAAAGATCAGAAAGTTTATCTCAGTAAGTAGACCCACAAGGCATACTACAGATTTTGTTGTTGTTGTGTGTGTGTGTGTGTGTGTGTATGTTTGTCACTGTGTGTGTGTGTGTGTGTGTATGTTTGTCACTGTGTGTGTGTGTGTGTGTGTGTGTGTGTGTGTGTGTGTGTGTGTTTGTCACTGTGTTTGTGTGTGTGTGTGTGTGTGTGTGTGTGTGTGTGTGTGTGTGTGTGTGTCACTGTGTGTGTGTGTGTGTATGTGTGTGTGTGTGTGTGTGTGTGTGTGTGTGTGTGTGTCACTGTGTGTGTGTGTGTGTGTGTACGCGCTTTGTCTAATCATGATGTGTTTACGTTAGTGACCATTCAAGTTGAAGAATTGAGCAGGAAGCTAAGGACTGGTGATTTTGGGATTCCACTTCATCCAGAAGATAGATCTCCATCTCCGGAACCGATCTATGATCATCAGGGCAAGAGAATGAACACGCGTGAATATCGAACTAAAAAGAAATTAGAAGACGAAAGACATAAACTTGTGCTGGAGCTGCAGGAAACAAACCCGGAGTATAGGCCACCTGTAGACTATAAGTAAGCAACATTGAAGTCACATTTGGGTTGGCAGTAGTTAGACAGACTGGTGATTACACAATAGAGAAATGGATGGAAGGACAAGCGGACATACAGAGGAACATAAATGGGAATATAGGTGGACAGATGGATTTTAATGGATAGACAGACTGGTAGACATACGGATGAATAGAGCATACACAAAAAACAGGCAGAAAGAGCAGATGTGCAGTAGCAGGAAGAAAAACAGCTCCAGAGATCGACATATAGAAGGACAGACAGGTACACAGACAGACAGTTAGACAGACAGACAGTTAGACAGACAGACACATAAAGAGACATATGGAACTGAAGTTTGAGCTGTTTTCGTGTTTGTCAGGGCCCCAATGATGAAAGTTCAGGATAAAGTGTGGATTCCACAAGAAGAGCATCCGGACATCAACTTCATCGGATTGCTGATTGGACCACGGTAAGTATGCCAACTCGATATATTAGCGAAATTTTCGTGTCCAATGGATATGACCGTGTGTAGAGGTATGACCCTGAAACAAGTAGAACAAGAGGTATGTGGTTCATTGCTCTCGTTGATTGTATGGGAATGTTGCATGTGCCTACCTGCATGTCTGCACACTTGTCTGTTTTTTGTTTCTCTGTGTTACGCTTTCTTTCATTCACAGACAAAAACAAAGATTATCATCAGAGGCAAAGGATCAGTCAAAGCAGGAAAGGTAGAAACAGCAGTCTGTAACAGTGTTGGTCAGGTGATTGATTGCATATTGATGTTTGTATTACAGATTGGTATAAAGCCAGGCCAACCAATGCCGGGAGAAGACGAACCATTGCATGCACTCGTCACAGCTTCAAATCAGGACGACCTTCAATCAGGAATAAGAAAGGTACATACAGTACATTATGATTCAGGGTTCTAGCCAAGCATGCTAAGACGTAGCGGCCTACGCCTTCAGACCTGCCTGCATCGCTTTCAACATACCCCCTATGCCTCCAAGGTACTGGCTTTTAGACTGTCTCTGTTCATACCTGTGGAACATTTAGTGATGATGAGGGAGAAGGTGGAGACTTACTTGTCAATCATGAGTCTCTAATTGCATACCTATAATACTGTAATTGGATTTGTTTGTTGTCTATAGTAATAGTAATGAGAAACATGTAGTTAAGAATGTAATCCATACCTTACTATCAGTTTGCCAGTGCCTCAGTCTGATTTGTAGAGGCCGAGTTGCAGTCAGTACACTAACAGTACAGCAAAAGCCAACGGTTTACAAAAGGTATCCTAAACCACTCCCCCAAACCAGTGGCACAGGCAACACCTACATGCCACGCCCACATACCAGACTCGTGTGCCACGTCTATACCGCTACGCTGCCTTCCAAGAATCCTGGCTAGAACCCTGTGATTACATTTGTCTAACTCAATCGGTTTGTTTCTTTCTTTGTCTACTAATCTTCTCATTTGTTTGTAGATTAATGAAATGATTAGACATGGTATTGAAGTTCCTGACTCTGAAAGCGAAATAAAAAAGGAACAGCTCAAACAGCTTGCTCTCTACAATGGCACGTTCAGACAAGAAGACTTGCTACAGTTACGCAATAATGTGTTGTCGTGTTGTCGTGATGACTGGATGTTGTTTGTTTGTTTTTAGACGATTCATACAGCCAGAGCAGCCGTCGGTGACAAGTCAGATTCTTTGCACAAAATGTGGTGGATATGGTCATCCTGCTAGTGACTGCAAAGTCAAGATGTAAGCGTGTGTGTGTGTGTGTGTGTGTGTGTGTGTGTGTGTGTGTGTGTGTGTGTGTGTGTGTGTGTGTGTGTGTGTGACAATCGATGTGTGGACTGTTTAGTGTCTCAAACGTTTTAGATAATCGAGTTTGCACTGTACTAACCAACAATAACGAGTGCACGCTCTACTCCATACATCCTTACTGTTGCCGGTCCGTGGTTCACAGAACTACACTAGTGTTACTATAACCCTAGCGCATACGCACCTCGAGTTATATGGGGTACTAAGAATTTTGTATGCATGGCAGTTAGTGTCACACACTGAAGTCTCGTCGACATGCAAACGTGTGTGACACAAATTTTATTTCTAGTGAGAGCAGTGTGGTAACCGACGCACCCTCGGTCGTCGTGGACAAAGCAAAAATGGACAGTGAGGTAGAAAGGAAGGACATCGATGGGTATTTATAGTTCTTGTCAATAGATTCTTTTTTTATTTTAGTATCAATCTCTTATGGCCGAGTTGGGTGAAGCTCCAGCTCCAACAATTCCTGAACCAGCGGTGAAGACTGAACCATCGGGCGCCATACTTCCCACTCCTGTCACCACCGTCCCGGATGCAACAGGCCAGAGAGCACCACCTCTCATGAACACACCAGGCGTGCCACAAACCGGCACGCCTGCCGTCGCAGCAGCTCAAGTTGTATGGCCAGGCGCGTACAATCCATGGCAGGCGTACTATGGAATGCTTTCCGGCGTCGTCCGACCCACAGTTGGAGTGACTGCCACCGGACTGACTCTTCCGGGACTTGCCACGTCGAAGGTTGGTGTTCCCGGCGCAGTTCCCGGATTGACTGCGTCCGCTAGTGTGGCTGGCTACACTAACCAATGGCTGCAGCAGATGAGGCTGGCAGCTCCGCCACCACCGCCAGGTACACAGTAGATGAAGAAAGTCGTTGTGGTTGTGGAAGAGGAGGTCCGCGTGTTGTACTTACTCTCTGTGGATTGGTACTCTAGGATTGGCAATGTACTAGTAGTAGCTAGGCGTTATATTTATTAAATATGGAAGCTAAACGTTGGCATTTGACTTAATTTGGTGTCATTCTGGTGTGGCGTCACGCGTAAGGAAGCTCTATAGATAGGTTTGTTGCCGCGTGGCTCAAGTTGGAGGTTTGAAGTACATGTGTACTGCTGCCAGGCCCACTATCTCATATCAGTGACAGTGGCCGATGGTGTGGCAGTGTACTAGGGAACAGGGTACGCTTTCTACTGACACTATCTTACGGTTCAGGTATTCCTGCAAATGATTGTTACTGTTACAAATCGACCCTCACACTGCAGGCGCACGATGGTTCCTCGTCTCCTGTTCTACTACAATGCGATTTTCCCCTTCTTGTGTTCCGGATTGGTCGGCTAGTTTCGCGCCTTCGCGTCGTCCAATCGTAGACTACCGACTTTGCGCGCCATTTTCGTCATTTGAAGTTAGAGTGAGGCCACCGTGGCGACCGGCAAATCGATTACTAGGCGCTTGCGTGTATCCTTTTTCTTGCGTGTTCAATCTTGCTTGCAGGCTGGTCAACGTACGCGTGGGCAAAATGTTTGTTCATCTAGCAACCGTTCTGCTGCTGTTGGCAACAATTTTAGTGTACTCTAGAGGTTAGTCTGTTGTGCATGAAATTGTACCTACTTGCTAATTGTCAATATTCATAATTTCATGCATGCGTGTAGTTTCTCGTGCGGCGATGCAAGTGTGCACTTTTGAAGAGGCAGGTAGTCCGTGCTCGTGCTGGAAAAATAGCCAAGAAATTGAACTCGCCTGGAGACACCAAACCGGGCCAACACCATCGCATTTCACAGGCCCCCAAAACGGTAACTAGAACCTAGTGGGTAATTTTTCGTTATTAATTATGTAAGAGGTCGTCACGGACGTGGTCTATAGCTGGTACGCACAGGTTCACGTGGTCAAACCAACGACTAGTAATTAAATGGTACGTGTATCGGTAGCAGTTTGCTGCATCCTGGTTAATGAGCAATATCCGGGTTTCTCTTCTCGTCTTTGTGTCTTGATGCAGAACGTAGAGCGGCTGTCAGAGTTGTCCAACTGTGCGGACTCTGTCTCTACGCATCCTGTGCGTGCCTATCAGCATTTGTCAACGCTTTTGTGTATCTAAATTAATAACAGTCAAGATGCTGTCATGAAGGCACAGGAGTTTGGAAAGTTGAGATATGAGAAGAGGGATCCCATTTTGAAAGAAGGTTTTCGGAAGCTAGAGATGACGGCGAAGAGAAAATTATCAAGTGTGGGCCTATTGTATCAAGTATGGGCCTATTGAAGCATGTGCTAATATTAAATCAGTCTTTTGGAGGAAGCGGCAGGGGAGAGGAGAAGGATGGAGAGAAGGTGTAGGAGAAAGAGAAGGGGTAGGAGGAGGAAGGGGGAGAAGGAGAGAATGGGTAGGGGAGGTAGGGTAGTGGAGAGAAGGGGTAGGGTGAGGAAAGGATAGGGGGAGGAAGGGATAGGGGGGAGAAAGGGATAGGGGAGAAAGGGATAGGGGGGAGAAAGGGATAGGGGGAGGAAGGGATAGGGGGAGGAAGGGATAGGGGGAGGAAGGGATAGGGGGAGGAAGGGATAGGGGGAGGAAGGGATAGGGAGAGGAAGGGATAGGGAGAGGAAGGGATAGGGGGAGGAAGGGATAGGGGGAGGAAGGGATAGGGGGAGGAAGGGATAAGAGGAGAACGGGTAGGGGTGGAGGGGTAGGGGGAAGAAGGGGATAGGGAGGAGGGGTAGGGGGAAGAGGGGGAAGGGGAAGAGGGGTAAGGGGAAGAGGGGTAAGGGGAAGTGGGGCAAGGGGAGGAAGGGGTAAGGGGAAGAAGAGGTAGAGGAGAGAAAAGTTAGGGAGAGGAAGGGGAAAGGGAGGGAAGGAAGGGGAGGAAAGGGAGGGGAGAGAAGGAAGGGGAGGAAAGGAAGGGGAGGAAAGGAAGGGGAGAGAAGGAAGGGGAGAGAAGGAAGGGGAAGGGGTTGGATAGAAAGAGGAGGAAGAGGGTTGGGTGGAGAAGGGGAGAGAAAGGGAGAGAAAGGGTTAGGGGTAGGAGGAAGGGGGTGGTGAGAAAGGGAAAGGGGTAGGAGGAGAAAGGGGTAGAGAATGGAAAAGCGTACATTTTGTACGCTCGTGAAAATGCCGAGAAATGTGGACAACCCCTAACATCTGTTTCAGGTTCTTTTTTGTACATGGAGGCAAGCAATGTGGCCACTGGATCCAGAGCATGGTTGGAAAGCCGTCCGTTCCCTGCTCTTACTCACGGCCAACTCTCTTTCTGGTATCATATGTACGAAGGTGGATCTCACGGCTGTATGGGAACGTTGGCTGTCTACTTTGTCTCTACTGCTAATAATACTAACGAATCTTGGTTGGCTCCAGGAAGCGAAATGGTGTTGGGTAGTCAAGGCGCCACATGGAAACAAATGGAAATAGACTTATTTAGCATGGAGGAATTCATCGTGAGAATTGAGGCAGTGAGAGGAAAGTGCTACCGGTCAGATATCGCCATTGACAATATCTCATATCCATCAAATTGTGGAAGCTCAGGTTGTTATATGGAGTAGATCGGGATGATCTTTGAGTGCATGTGTCTGTCTGCTCACCGGCGTAGTGTGGTCCTCAAGTTTGGGGGAGGGCTGGTCAATAACACTGCAAAGCCACGCCCCTTTTACTTTTTACAGACAGATGGACAGATGGACAGACAGACAGACAGACGGAGAGACAGACAGACAGACAGAGAGACAGACAGACAGACACATATAGACAATAGATGGACAGACAGACAGATGGACGGAGAGACAGACAGACAAACACATATAGACACACAGATGGACAAACAGACAGACGGACGGACGGACAGACAGAGAGACAGACAGACAGACACATAGACAGACAGACAGGACAGTGTGATGGACAAAGATTATTACTCTTGGTGTTTGGTAACCTGAGGGAAACGTGGCGCTTTTGCTTGACCTGCCTGCAAAGATTGAGGAGCTTATTCTTCCCCGGTCCTTCTATTCTACCCCATGCTATGCCAG
The DNA here is from genome assembly GCF_963422355.1 of Corticium candelabrum. Classification (NCBI taxonomy): domain Eukaryota; kingdom Metazoa; phylum Porifera; class Homoscleromorpha; order Homosclerophorida; family Plakinidae; genus Corticium; species Corticium candelabrum. Next base: position 1,507,869 of record NC_085104.1, read on the forward strand.
TGGTCTGCTCTTTTGTCTTTTTTTGTTTGTTTTCTGTGTCTACTTTGTTGTTCTGCTGGCTTCATATTTGCGCCAGGCTACATGTACACACTACACTTGTTTCTAGTCTGGTAGGTCAAGTCATTGGTGCGTACAAGATAGACAGTCTATACTCTTGCTACCGCTTGCATTGCCGGTCACTAACGTCCGTTTTGCACTATAGGTTTGATAGGCTTTCACGCAAACCTGATGCTTAGTGCAAGCCTAACTAGTAACGCATAATTTCAATACATTTTATATAACCACACACACGCGCGCGCACACACAGACAGACAGACAGACAGACAGACAGACAGACACACACACAGACAGACAGACAGACAGACAGACAGACAGACAGAGTGAGACAGACAGACAGACAGACAGACAGACACACACACACACACACACACACACACACACACACACACACACACACGAGTACACATGCAATGTTTCACGGTGTATAGTCACAGTGACACTAATCACTTCACGTCTTACTATTTTACAGAAACGATCGTGGATGGAGCCTGGAGTCAATGGTCGTCCTGGTCCTCTTGCTCAGTCACCTGTGGAATCGGACAGAAAATTTCCACTCGCACATGCGACAACTCAGCTCCACTAAATGGCAGCAAACTCTGCACCACCAATGACTCCAAACCTACAAAACACAAACAATGCAACCCTAAACCCTGCATCCTTCTTGCTTGCAATTTCAACCAAACGTGCAATGACCTGTTCTCCCCCCATGTTGCTAACGGTTTTTTCAACGAGCTGGACAGTCGCCTGGACGACTATAATTGGTACCGACGCCGAGGACCGACACCGACGCATGGAACTGGACCAACAAACGACCACACAAACACAAACTTTTCCGGTTTCTACGTCTACTTCGAGTCTTCACATTCAGTAGGCAACTATAGGCACCCGGGACAGAACGCTCGACTAATTTCGAGCAAACTCAAACATACAAGTGGCAAACAGACAAGTGGCACACACTTGTGTATGACATTCTATTACCACATGTATTCCCTCGATCCGAATCCGCTGGGAATGGGCAAGCTTAATGTTCTTGTAAAGACGTATGAGGTTACTGGTGAGGGACGGATGTGGAAGTCGGAAGAAACAGTGTGGAGTAGAAGTGGGAATCAAGGGTGGGAGTGGCTGCTGGGTGCCATTCAGATACCCTTCAATGTCACGTTTCGTGTCATATTCGAGGCTGTGAGAGGAGAGAGCACGTTAAGGTGGAACATAAATTATTAATTTATATGTTTTTGTAATGTATACAAATTTAAATACACACACACACACACACACACACACACACACACACACACACACACACACACACACATACACACACACACACACACACACACACACACACACACACACACACACACACACACACACTTATAATGTATACAAATATATAAAGTATATATTATATATAAATAAAACGTTTAAATCAAAACAAGAAAAATATATAAATTTAATAATATTTATCAATGTGATCAAATTTAAAATTTTCTATAATTTTTAGCAATTTATTAATTATATATATTAATTATATATAATTTATATCAATTACAATAGATTAATTAAATTGTCAAATTTTATGTTATATGTTCCACCCTAAGCCGATATATTAAATTCATGTTTAATTAAGCCAAATTTAAATTTTTATCTAAAATTTTAGTAATTTATTAATTATATATATTTTATATTTTACTAATGAGATTTGTATTTAAACCTAATTGTAATTTTAATTTAGGTTTTTTAGTAATTTATTAATTATATATATATTTTATATACTTACATTTTACTAAATGTGATTTTTGTATTCAAACCAAATTTAAATTTTTATATGATTTCTTTCGTAATTTATTAATTATATATAATATTTATATATTTAAATTTTTATACATTTTAAAATAATTTATATAAATTATAAAGAATAATTAAATTGCTAATTTTAATGTTTTTGGTCCACCCTAAGCCAGTCCGACATCGCACTCGACGACATCACAATCGGTGTGGACTGCGCCGGTCTGCCTCTCAAGCCATGCCTCCATCCCGGCACACCAAATCATGCAACCACCATCGACTCACACTGGCTCATCCATCCAGCAAACAGCCGCATTCATTTCCGTTGCCTTCCCGGATATCACCCGTCCCAACGAGGATCCCTAGTCCGCACATGCGTTAACGGCCAGTGGACTGACACTCAGATAACATGCTACAAACCCAATTGCCTCGGTCATCCTGAAGGCGCACGCCTACAGGACGCATGTGACCGTCTTTGCATCTGCATTGGCAATCACCTCAGCAATTGTCGTCGCATCAGGGGGGAGATCACCAGCATGGAGTCGAGCGAGAGAGAGCGATATGTGAAGACACTCAAGGAGTTTTCTCGGACGCAAGCCTATCAGGATCTCATCGCACTGCATGGTCGCATTTACGACGAGGGCATACACACAAAGATGTATTTCTTACCATGGCATCGATATTACCTATTGACAATGGAAAACCATCTGAGACACATCGACTGTCGTGTGACGATACCGTATTGGGATTGGAGTGCTGTAGCTTCGAAGCCTTTCGAGTCCTTACTGTGGAGAGACGACGGGTATTACTTTGGGTCGTCGAGAGGTCACAAGGAGGACAACTATTGTATAAGGGATGGTCCGTTCGAGAAGGGCCAATGGTTCTGGGTCGATCAAGACCTCCATTATGGGTCACGTGACTTTTCTTGTCTGCGGAGGAGATCGAATGCCGCAGCAAAGTTTTACAACAAGTTACAGATCGCTGAGGTTCTGAAAAGGTCACGTGATCATTCGAATCGTTGGGAGTTGGAGTCTCGGTTTACAGTATTCGAGGCCGAGGTTCGAGTCAATATGCACATGGGAGTTCACTGTGCGATCATGGGGGATATGTGTACACACGAGGCGGCGAATGCGCCCGAGTTCTTCCTCCATCATGGTATGATTGATTACATCTGGACGAGATATCAGTCGTTGGATGTCGATCACTACGACGTCTACTACAATACAAGTTTGTCTTTTATGACGTCATCGAGTGGCGTTAGTCTCACTGAACGATATAGACTTCGTACGACTGATCTGTTGAATGTCTCTGATTTACCAAGATTGGGATCGACTGAAGCTGGCGTTGTGTCGGTCGAGTACCATGCGATGGATAGCGTTCTGGACGAGGCTCTCGGTAGTCTCAGTTTGTCCGAATTGAAAGCTGTGTGTAGTGGTGTTCCATCCGACTTGCCTGTGTCGACGTGGCGAGCATTTCGTGTTTCGTTAAGCGATCGTGCTGCTGCTGTGGCGTTGATGAGGAGGATGCAGCAGGCAACGAATGGTTCGTGTGAGTCTGAGGAAGCGATGGAGCAACAGGTTGGTAGTCGGTTGGGTTTTGATTTGAAGATGGTGGTTAATCTTTTGCATCAACATGGACGTGTTAGCAAATGATCAGTAGGCAATATTAATTAATGTTATCTTTAAGGGGGAAATTGGTATTCCCTTTCTGAGTTTGACGAGTCTGAACGCGTTTGCGTTACACACACACACACACACACACACACACACACACACACACACACACACACACACACACACACACACACACACACACACACACACACACATGAAACTAGACGTCACGTGCACACTTTGAGGATTTAGTCACGTGCGCAACAGCTGTCATGTGACGTGAGGATCACGATGCCAAGCAAGAATTCACACTGTACTTCAACCAGACGTTGTGTGTATCTTCGTGTTCTGTCGATCGCTGCTGTTCTCTTGCTGCATTCGGCGTTGTGTCATGCTCATGGCACAAAGCATAGAGGTAGGACACAAATTTGACTTGATCTATTCAAAACGTTCATAAATGTGCGTCTGTCTGTCTGTCTATGATTTAGATAGATTATTTGACTTTGACATTCATGTAAGAATAATGTGTGTGTGTGCGTGCGTGTGCGTGTGAGTGTGCGCGCGTGTCTGCTTATCAGCTGTTCTATTTTTAAATCTAGATTTATTTTAAATATTTTTAGATATGACATAATTAATAAATTTTATTATGCATTTTATGATGAGTCAGGACAGCATACTAAACCTTCTATAGTGTCACGTGTGGCGTAGATGAGATTTCAAACCAGCATTACACCAACAAACTTGATCACAGACTGGTAATGAGTGCAAATATTATTGGCGTATGACGTTCTCCCCAAAACAGTGTCACATTATATGTTGTTGTGCTCAACCAAATTAGTCTGGTTCCTAAGGTTTGATTAATCTTACAAAAAATATTTTGAAAATATTATTTTTTGGGTTTAAAATTGTTGACCATTGGTATGCGCATTTACTGTGTTCTACAGGTGATGCTTACATTGAGGCATGTATGTTTGATGATAACAAACACTTGGACGTGCATGATATTGTGATAGTTGGTGGTGGTGCAGCTGGTACGTTTGCCGCATGGCGTTTACAACACGCTAAAGTTGCATCCAAGATTGTGCTGCTTGAGGCCACAAATCGCATCGGTGGTCGTTTGTATTCACAACAAATTCCTGGGATTGATTATTATGTGGCCGACCTTGGTGGTATGCGATATCTTCCAGATTTTCAACCTTACATTAAAGCTCTAGTGAAGGAGTTGAAGTTGGAGACCAAAGTATTTGAGATGGATAGCAACAATGAAGAGAAACCGTGGTTTCTTCGAGGTCGGTTTTTTCAACAGAAGGACTTAGTGAGCGTTGGTAATAGTGCTTATGGACTTCGGGATGATGAGAAGTTGATGAGTCCAAGAGACATTGTTAGGTTGGTTGTTAAAATAGTTGCCATTATTTATTTTGTAAATTGTTTCAAATTATTTGTGTATGTGTGTTTACTTGGCTGTTTGTTTGTCAGCCTTTTGCTTGTGTGCCTCAATTGTTTGCATGCCTGTCTGCTTGTCCATGTGTTGTCTGTCTGTCTGTCATATATTTATCAAATGTGAACTATGATAGTGATCATCATACAATAGCAAATCACTAAATACTTGCATCCTTTGAACAACAACTATACCAACTAACTATTATAAACTAAATCTAAACGGATCATACGATCCCTGTCTTCTAAATGAGTGAGTCAAAACAGCACTAGCGTTGCATCTTCGCAATTGCATGAAATTGCTTGAAAAGCAAATCTTTTTCTCCAATAATCTCTACACTCTGCACTGTTTGGTCTCCTGAAGTCATATCGAGATCAGTTAGATACGTCATCTAAATAGGACTCTGCCTTCTTACCCCACCTTCCAGAATGTTCCAGGACCAAAGGAATAAGTTTCGCAGACAGACCACCAGAACGGAGCAGCTGCTTCAAGAAGAGAAGACTGGCTGGAAGATGGCTTGTTATGAGAAAGAGAGATATCCTCATGGTTTGTCTGTCTGTCTGTCTGTGTCTGTCTGTCTGTCTGTCTGTCTGTCTGTCTGACTGTCTGTCTGTTTGTCTGCCTGCCTATCTGTCTGTCTATGTGTCTGTCTGTTTGTCTGCCTGCCTATCTGTCTGTCTATGTGTCTGTCTGTCTGTTTGTCTGCCTGCTGGTCTGTCTGCCTGCCTGCCTGCTGGTCTGCCTGCCTGCCTGCCTGCCTGTCTGTCTGTCTTCTGTCTGTCTGTCTGTCTGTCTGTTTGTCTGTCTGTCCATACATATACATGTTTGTCTATCTGTCTGTCTGTCTGTCAGGTTGTTTGTTTGTTTGTTAGACTGTGCAAAATAATCACAACATTGTCATGTATGTTGACTAGCACACAGCAAGCAAAACATTTGCAAAGTGTAGGCATGTACTGTATAACTGCTTCAGTGTGGGTACTGATTGGTACATTCACATGTGTACATTATCACTACGTCTAGTCATTGTTATAGAGGCAATGATCTGTTTGGTGAGGTTGGATGAATTGGTATGCATTATGTTGCAGAGAATTAAGACGCCTAGTGATGATGATACCAGACAGACATCATTGTCTTGCATCTATAGTTACACATCACCATGCATACCAAATTAATATAAATTAACTAATATAAAAATTGTTAATTAAATAATTAATTGATGTATATACTCAAGTTGATATCAATATTTTTAGTATTTCTGTTATTGTATAGCTCGTGGTTTGAGACCTTGGTACCTAAAGGCGAGAGGTCAAAACCATCTGATCAGATGACGACCATATTTGGAGATCCTCTGATCAACTACGGGTATCATTGACTCAGACATACACAAGTTGAACTTGTTGGTTGACTGTGTGCTTGTGTGTGAGGCCAGTCTCATGAATGGGTTTGAGCTTGTCAATATGAGCAGTGAAGCTTATCAGTATGTCATTGACACTTTAGGTTTTGATCCTTCATACAGCAATCCTAATGCTGCTGCTATGCTTTCTCACGTTCTTCCGAGGTCTGACAACTTGAATATCCTCACTCCTGTCAAGGGAATGGATGCAATTCCGAAGCAAATGGCATCAGAATTTACTGTTGAAGGTGGACGGTATGATTGTGTTTAATGTGTGTTGTATGTGTCGTGGACTTGGCTGATTGTGTTGTGTTTGTGACTTTGAAGCATTGAGATGAATACGACAGTTACTGATATAGTCAAATGCAGTCTTTTGGATGGTACTGTGTATGTGCTGGGTGCGTACAATTATGTGACTGGACAAAATGTAAGAATGAATTAATACACATGCACACCCACACATGCACCCACGTGCACAAGCAGGCACATGCAGATCGATGCATATTCTAGTGTTGCTGTTTACCTGTTTATGTGTTCAACAGTTCAACATCTATTGTCTGTTTGCATACCTGTTAGTCAATTTTTGTCTGTTTATCTATTTGTGTGTTTGTTTAACTGTCTGTCTGTCTGTCTGTCTGTCTGTCTGTCTCTCTCTCTCTCTCTCTCGTCTTTTTAATTCAATTACCTATTTTGACATGTTTAGACCTTTTATGTTGCAAAGAAGGTGATTCTAGCCCTAACAAAATCTCAACTAAAACGCATACGATGGAAAGATCTGGAGACACTAAAGCAGCACAGATTACTTGATGCTGTCTACGGGCGTACAGCTTCCAAGCTAATTCTTGCATTTGACCAGCCATGGTGGCGACACCAAACTCTCTTGTATCTCAATCTAACGAAAGGACGTTCTGTATCCACTCTTCCCACACGCCAAACATTTTACTTTACACCCAAAACATCCGATGCCACAAATCGATCATTTATTATGATCTTTAATGATGGTTACTATTCGAACAATTGGAGTCCTCTATCTTCAACAGACTTTAAACAGTTTGGAGGATCAATGTCTCCTGTGTTTCCTGTGAGTGAGGTGATGCTGGAAGAGGCACTGAGACAGATTGCTATGAATCATGACACAACAGATGCTGTGATTGGTCGTCCATACTTTGCGTCGTTCATGATGTGGAATCATGCACTAACGCCTGTAAATGTTGTTGGATATGGACCATACATGCCGAGTAAGTTTTATGTTATTAGTATTAATATATTAGTTAATATTGGTTTAGTTGAGTTGTGTCTTATTACAAGCGTATATATCCTGTACTTTTCATGTCTCTTTGTTTGACATGCATACATCTCAGTGCATTTTTACAACAATTTGTGACAACGGATAATGATAATTTATAATAATTTATAATAATTTATAATAATTTATAATAATTGATAATAATTTATAATTAGTAATATTTATTTGTATTAATTAATAACAATTAATAGTCATTGTTATGCTAGGCGAATCGTGGCATACTTGGCTGCCAGGATACAATTTCACTACAGTAAGTGAAGCTGTCATGCAGTTGGATCCCAGGTGGGACGTCTATGTATGTGGAGAGGCATATGCTGTACAATCGTGGACTGAAGGTGCCATTGAGACTGCT
>NC_085104.1:1520815-1523315 GCF_963422355.1 Corticium candelabrum
TTATAATACTTAATAGTTTATAATAATTAATAATTTATAGTAATTAATAATTTATAATAATTAATAATTTATAGTAATTAATAATTTATAGTAATTAATAATTTATAATAATTAATAATTTATAATAATTGAAAATATATAATTATTAATAATTTATAATAATTGAAAATATATAATTATTGATAAATAATGTGTAGTTATATACATGTATGACTTCTGTAAATAATAATTTATAATAATTAATAATTTATAGTAATTAATAATTTATAATAATTAATAATTTATAGTAATTAATAATTTATAATAATTAATAATTTATAGTAATTAATAATTTGTAATAATTAACAATTTATAGTAATTAATAATTTATAATAGTTAATAATTTATGGTAACTAATAATTTATATTAACAAATAATTTATAATAATTAATAATTTATAGTAATAATTATTATTAATGATAATTTCTTTGTAGTTATTTATAATTTCTAATAGTTATTAACAATATGATTTATAATAGTTAGAGTAATAAATAATACTTAATAGTTCTTAACCACAATTAATAACAATGACTTATAATAATTTATAAAAATTTATAATAATTAATTAATTAATAATATAATTAATAATTATTTGCCTAATTAATGATAACTAACATTCATTATGTTAGGCGAATCATGGCATAACTGGTTGCCAGGATACAATTTCACAGCAGCAAGTGAAGCTGTCATGCAGTTGGATCCAACATGGGACGTCTTTATATGCGGAGAGGCATATTCTGCTGTGCAACAATCGTGGACTGAAGGTGCCATTGAGACTGCTGACAAGGTTTTGACTCGTTTTTTCAATCTATCACCCTTCATAAACAAACAGAAATGAGGGATCCAAACTCAGTTGTCTGACATAATTTGCATGCAGAGAGCATGCAATCCTTTCTGGCCTTGATCGAGGATGCACATGCAAGTTCATAGATAACATTTATTTTTACACTTAGAAATTATGTGCATGTGTATGTGCATGGGCTATTTTTAGCGCACACATTGGTTTTTTCAAAATTGTAGTTTTGTACTGTTTCTTAGCATCGAAAGCTTTTGCAGTCGATTTGTTTTTGTACAACTTGTTCTGCATAAATTACATTCTGACTTCAGTCTCACACGCTTGATTATTTTGGAGGCAATTTTCAGAACTCGAAAACACTTGCAGACATTTCAGATCAAACTGTTTAGATGAGGCTCGCGCGGCCTAACCAGACAAAGTTTGGCAACGCGAGGCCAATCTGATCTGAAACAGCCATCTATGTAGAGCTTACTGTACAAATGACTTTTGCTAGTATGTGAAGACTGTAGTCTAAAACATAAAATTATTTTAAATATTTGTTTCTTTCACCAAAATACCAGAGCCAAAATACTGTACTGTATACGTGAAAGATTAATATCCGGGAATGACGAAAGCGCGGCGAGACTACGTAGTCACGAGTTTACGTAGACACGTGCTATGACGTCTGTCCAATCATATGCATTCTTACGTAAAAGCGCGGCAAAAATCACGTTGACATCAACTCTTACTCACAAGCGACCAATCACATTGCGCGACCATTTCACAGCCTATTCATTCAAGCTTCTTTCGTACAGAATGAGCGGCAGCAACGGAAGGTAGACTCTCAAATCAAATAGCGAAACACGGGCAACGCAAAATATCGTCATTTCAGGGACGAGTTGAATGCTGACGTAGTGAATGCGTCCAATTGGGCGTTCAGAGCTTACAAATTTTGCAAGAATTATACGGGAACTCTAAACGCGCGTAGAACAATCTGGCACTGCGAGGCTTTTGTTGTTCAGTATGTCTCTAAGAGGTCGGTTTGAAGGAGCATTAGTAGGCGCTCTAGTCGGCGACGTTTTGGGCGCTCGATTTGAAGTGTTGGATTGGAGTGAGAGAATACCTCTGTTTAAAATTCGAGATTTCACGCGCCGTTTCGGTTTTGAGAGGCGGAGAAAGCACACGAGGACATCAGACACAAGATATACTGATGATACGGCGATGACAAGAGTGTTGGCTCGATCACTGATTGAATGTCGGCGTTTCAACGCAAAACGTACCGCGGAGGGGTGTGTCACTGCATGTCACGTGATAGACGTACACGTGGTGAATCACGTGGAAATATAATATTAAATCTTAAGATATTTTTATTGACATTTGCACGACGGGTGTACGCAAAATATGTTATTATTAGGTATACATTGTAAATATTTATAATTAAAATATTGAATATAGTAATCAATAAAATATTAAATATATTTATTAAATTAATTTATAATTTAGATTTTGTAAGGAGTACTTTGAGGAACCGTGGAGAGGCTATGGAGGAAGTGTTGTTAGAATTTTTCGTGTGTGGAAAGATGAAGGAATAGATGACCCGTTTCGTTTGGCGCGAGAACAGTTTGATGGTAAAGGGTCATTTGGCAATGGAGCGGCGATGAGAATAGCGCCAGTTGCATTGTATGG